>NW_027103084.1:450000-565744 GCF_040182565.1 Anser cygnoides
AATTTCATCGGCCTGTACTCTTCTTCTTCTTCTTCTTCTTCTTCCTCTGCTTCTGCTTCTGCTTCTTCTACTTCTTCTTCTTCTTCTTCTTCTTCTTCTTCTTCTTCTTCTTCTTCTTCTTCTTCTTCTTCTTCTTCTTCTTCTTCTTCTTCTTCTTCTTCTTCTTCTTCTTCTTCTTTTCTTCTTTTCCTTTAAATTCTTCAAATTCTTCATATTCCTAAAAACCTCCTTCAATTTCATCGGCGTGTTCTCTTCTTCTTCTTCTTCTTCTTCTACTTCTTCTTCTTCCCAGAGGTGCCAGTGCACTCTCTGGACTCACTGCACTGCATCCCCAGTGGTGCCAGTGCAATCTCTGGACTCACTGCAGTGCATCCCCAGTGGTGCCAGTGCACTCTCTGTAGTCACTGCACTGCATCCCCAGTGGTGCCAGTGCACTCTCTGGACTCACTGCACTGCATCCCCAGTGTGCCAGTGCACTCTCTGGATTCACTGCACTGCATCCCCAGTGGTTCCAGTGCACTCTCTGGACTCACTGCAGTGCATCGCCACTGGTGCCAGTGCACTCTCTGGACTCACTGCAATGCATCCCCTGTGGGGGCAGTGCACTCTCTGGACTCACTGCACTGCATCCCCAGTGGTGCCATTGAACTCTATGGACTCACTGCACTGCATCCCCAGTGGTGCCAGTGCACTCTCTGGATTCACTGCACTGCATCCCCAGTGGTGCCAGTGCACTCTCTGGACTCACTGCAGTGCATCCTCAGTGGTGCCAGTGCATTCTCTAGATTCACTGCACTGCATCCGCAGTCGTGCCAGTGCACTCTCTGGAGTCACTGCAGTGCATCCCCAGTGGTGCCAGTGCAGTCTCTGGACTCACTGCAGTGCATCCCCAATGGTGCCAGTGCAGTCTCTGGACTCACTGCACTGCATCCCCAGTGGTGCCAGTGCACTCTCTGGACTCACTGCGCTGTATCGCGAGTGGTGCCATTGCACTCTATGGACTCACTGCACTGCATCCCCAGTGGTGCCAGTGCACTCTCTGGAGTCACTGCACTGCATCCCCAGTGGTGCCTGTGCACTCTCTGGACTCACTGCGCTGCATCGCGAGTGGTGCCAGTGCACTCTCTGGACTCACTGCACTGCATCCCCAGTGGTGCCAGTGCACTCTCTGGATTCACTGCACTGCATCCGCAGTCGTGCCAGTGCACTCTCTGGAGTCACTGCAGTGCATCCCCAGTGGTGCCAGTGCAGTCTCTGGACTCACTGCAGTGCATCTCCAATGGTGCCAGTGCAGTCTCTGGACTCACTGCACTGCATCCCCAGTCGTGCCAGTGCAATCTCTGGACTCACTGCAGTGCATCCCCAGTGGTGCCACTGCCCTCTCTGGACTCACTGCACTGCATCCCCAGTGGTGCCAGTGCACTCTCTGGACTCACTGCACTGCATCCCCAGTGGTGCCTGTGCACTCTCTGGACTCACTGCACTGCATCCCCAGTGGTGCCAGTACACTCTATGGGCTCACTGCACTGCATCCCCTGAGGTGCCATTGCACTCTATGGACTCACTGCAGTGCATCCCCAGTGGTGCCAGTGCACTCTCTGGAGTCACTGCACTGCATCCCCAGTGGTGCCTGTGCACTCTCTGGACTCACTGCGCTGCATCGCGAGTGGTGCCAGTGCACTCTCTGGACTCACTGCACTGCATCCCCAGTGGTGCCAGTGCACTCTCTGGATTCAATGCACTGCATCCCGAGTGGTGCCAGTGCACTCTCTGGACTCACTGCACTGCATCCCCAGAGGTGCCAGTGCACTCTCTGGATTCATTGCACTGCATCCCCAGTGGTGCCAGTGCACTCTCTGGATTCATTGCACTGAATCCCCACTGGTGCCAGTGCACTCTCTGGACTCACTGCACTGCATCCCCAGTGGTGCCAGTGCACTCTCTGGACTCACTGCACTGCATCCCCAGTGGTGCCAGTGCACTCTCTGGACTCACTGCACTACATCCCCAGTGGTGCCAGTGCACTCTATGGGCTCACTGCACTGCATCCCCTGTGGTGCCAGTGCACTCTCTGGACTCACTGCAGTGCATCCCCAGTGGTACCAGTGCACTCTCTGGACTCACTGCAGTGCATCCCCAGTGGTGCCAGTGCACTCTCTGGACTCGCTGCACTGCATCCCCAGTGGTGCCAGTGCACTCTCTGGACTCAATGCACTGCATCCCCAGTGGTGCCAGTGCACTCTCTGGACTCACTGCACTGCATCCCAGTGGTGCCAGTGCACTCGCTGTAGTCACTGCAGTGCATCCCCTGTGGTGGCAGTGCACTCTCTGGACTCACTGCAGTGCATCCCCAGTGGTGCCAGTGCACTCTCTGTACTCACTGCACTGCATCCCCAGAGGTGCCAGTGCACTCTCTGGATTCATTGCACTGCATCCCCAGTGGTGCCAGTGCACTCTCTGGATTCATTGCACTGAATCCCCACTGGTGCCAGTGCACTCTCTGGACTCACTGCACTGCATCCCCAGTGGTGCCAGTGCACTCTCTGGACTCACTGCACTGCATCCCCAGTGGTGCCAGTGCACTCTCTGGACTCACTGCACTACATCCCCAGTGGTGCCAGTGCACTCTATGGGCTCACTGCACTGCATCCCCTGTGGTGCCAGTGCACTCTCTGGACTCACTGCAGTGCATCCCCAGTGGTACCAGTGCACTCTCTGGACTCACTGCACTGCATCCCCAGTGGTGCCAGTGCACTCTCTGGACTCAATGCACTGCATCCCCAGTGGTGCCAGTGCACTCTCTGGACTCACTGCACTGCATCCCAGTGGTGCCAGTGCACTCTCTGTAGTCACTGCAGTGCATCCCCTGTGGTGGCAGTGCACTCTCTGGACTCACTGCAGTGCATCCCCAGTGGTGCCTGTGCACTCTCTGGACTCACTGCGCTGCATCGCGAGTGGTGCCAGTGCACTCTCTGGACTCACTGCACTGCATCCCCAGTGGTGCCAGTGCACTCTCTGGATTCAATGCACTGCATCCCGAGTGGTGCCAGTGCACTCTCTGGACTCACTGCAGTGCATCCCCAGTGGTGCCAGTGCACTCTCTGTACTCACTGCACTGCATCCCCAGAGGTGCCAGTGCACTCTCTGGATTCATTGCACTGCATCCCCAGTGGTGCCAGTGCACTCTCTGGATTCATTGCACTGAATCCCCACTGGTGCCAGTGCACTCTCTGGACTCACTACACTGCATCCCCAGTGGTGCCAGTGCACTCTCTGGACTCACTGCACTGCATCCCCAGTGGTGCCAGTGCACTCTCTGGACTCACTGCACTACATCCCCAGTGGTGCCAGTGCACTCTATGGGCTCACTGCACTGCATCCCCTGTGGTGCCAGTGCACTCTCTGGACTCACTGCAGTGCATCCCCAGTGGTACCAGTGCACTCTCTGGACTCACTGCAGTGCAACCCCAGTGGTGCCAGTGCACTCTCTGGACTCACTGCACTGCATCCCCAGTGGTGCCAGTGCACTCTCTGGACTCAATGCACTGCATCCCCAGTGGTGCCAGTGCACTCTCTGGACTCACTGCACTGCATCCCAGTGGTGCCAGTGCACCCTCTGTAGTCACTGCAGTGCATCCCCTGTGGTGGCAGTGCACTCTCTGGACTCACTGCAGTGCATCCCCAGTGGTGCCAGTGCACTCTCTGGACTCACTGCATTGTATCCCCAGGGGTGCCAGTGCACTCTCTGGAGTCACTGCAGTGCATCCCCAGTGGTGCCAGTGCACTCTGTGGACTCACTGCACTGCATCCCCAAGGTGCCTGTGCACTCTCTGGACTCACTGCACTGCATCCCCAGTGGTGCCAGTGCACTCTCTGGAGTCACTGCAGTGCATTCCCAGTGGTGCCAGTGCACTCTCTGGACTCACTGCACTGCATCCCCAGTGGTGCCAGTGCACTCTCTGGACTCACTGCACTGCATCCCCAGTGGTGCCAGTGCACTCTCTGGATTCACTGCACTGCATCCCCAGTGGTGCCAGTGCACTCTCTGGACTCACTGCACTGCATCCCCAGTGGTGCCAGTGCACTCTCTGGAATCAATGCAGTGCATCCGCAGAGTTGCCAGTGCATTCTCTGGACTCACTGCAGTGCATCCCCAGTGGTGCCAGTGCACTCTCTGGACTCACTGCACTGCATCCCCAGTGGTGCCAGTGCACTCTCTGGACTCACTGCACTGCATCCCCAGTGGTGCCAGTGCACTCTCTGGATTCACTGCAGTTCATCCCCAGTGGTGCCAGTGCACTCTCTGGACTCACTGCAGTGCATCCCCAGTGGTGCCAGTGCACTCTCTGGACTCACTGCAGTGCATCCCCAGTGGTGCCAGTGCCCTCTCTGGACTCACTGCACTGCATCCCCAGTGGTGCCAGTGCACTCTCTGGACTCACTGCAGTGCATCCCCAGTGGTGCCAGTGCACTCTCTGGACTCACTGCACTGCATCCCCAGTGTGCCAGTGCACTCTCTGGATTCACTGCAGTGCATCCCCAGTGGTTCCAGTGCACTCTCTGCACTCACTGCAGTGCATCCCTAATGTTGCCAGTGTACTCTCTGGACTCACTGTAATGCATCCCCAGTGGTGCCAGTGCACTCTCTGGACTCACTGCACTGCATCCCCAGTGGTGCCAGTGCCCTCTCTGGACTCACTGCACTGCATCCCCACTGGTGCCTGTGCACTCTCTGGATTCACTGCACTGCATCCCCAGTGGTGCCAGTGCACTCTCTGGAGTCACTGCAGTGCATCCCCAAGGTGCCAGTGCACTCTCTGGACTCACTGCAGTGCATCCCCAGTGGTGCCAGTGCACTCTCTGGACTCACTGCACTGCATCCCCAGTGGTGCCAGTGCACTCTCTGGACTCAATGCACTGCATCCCCAGTGGTGCCAGTGCACTCTCTGGACTCACTGCACTGCATCCCAGTGGTGCCAGTGCACTCTCTGGACTCACTGCACTGCATCCCCAGTGGTGCCAGTGCACTCTCTGGACTCACTGCACTGCATCCCCAGTGGTGCCAGTGCACTCTCTGGACTCACTGCACTGCATCCCCAGTGGTGCCAGTGCACTCTCTGGACTCACTGCAGTGCATCCCCAGTGGTACCAGTGCACTCTCTGGACTCACTGCACTGCATCCCCAGTGGTGCCAGTGCACTCTCTGGACTCACTGCACTGCATCCCCAGTGGTGCCAGTGCACTCTCTGGACTCACTGCACTGCATCCCCAGTGGTGCCAGTGCACTCTCTGGACTCACTGCAGTGCATCCCCATCCCCAGTGGTGCCAGTGCACTCTCTGTACTCACTGCACTGCATCCCCAGAGGTGCCAGTGCACTCTCTGGATTCATTGCACTGCATCCCCAGTGGTGCCAGTGCACTCTCTGGATTCATTGCACTGAATCCCCACTGGTGCCAGTGCACTCTCTGGACTCACTGCACTGCATCCCCAGTGGTGCCAGTGCACTCTCTGGACTCACTGCACTGCATCCCCAGTGGTGCCAGTGCACTCTCTGGACTCACTGCACTACATCCCCAGTGGTGCCAGTGCACTCTATGGGCTCACTGCACTGCATCCCCTGTGGTGCCAGTGCACTCTCTGGACTCACTGCAGTGCATCCCCAGTGGTACCAGTGCACTCTCTGGACTCACTGCACTGCATCCCCAGTGGTGCCAGTGCACTCTCTGGACTCAATGCACTGCATCCCCAGTGGTGCCAGTGCACTCTCTGGACTCACTGCACTGCATCCCAGTGGTGCCAGTGCACTCTCTGTAGTCACTGCAGTGCATCCCCTGTGGTGGCAGTGCACTCTCTGGACTCACTGCAGTGCATCCCCAGTGGTGCCTGTGCACTCTCTGGACTCACTGCGCTGCATCGCGAGTGGTGCCAGTGCACTCTCTGGACTCACTGCACTGCATCCCCAGTGGTGCCAGTGCACTCTCTGGATTCAATGCACTGCATCCCGAGTGGTGCCAGTGCACTCTCTGGACTCACTGCAGTGCATCCCCAGTGGTGCCAGTGCACTCTCTGTACTCACTGCACTGCATCCCCAGAGGTGCCAGTGCACTCTCTGGATTCATTGCACTGCATCCCCAGTGGTGCCAGTGCACTCTCTGGATTCATTGCACTGAATCCCCACTGGTGCCAGTGCACTCTCTGGACTCACTACACTGCATCCCCAGTGGTGCCAGTGCACTCTCTGGACTCACTGCACTGCATCCCCAGTGGTGCCAGTGCACTCTCTGGACTCACTGCACTACATCCCCAGTGGTGCCAGTGCACTCTATGGGCTCACTGCACTGCATCCCCTGTGGTGCCAGTGCACTCTCTGGACTCACTGCAGTGCATCCCCAGTGGTACCAGTGCACTCTCTGGACTCACTGCAGTGCAACCCCAGTGGTGCCAGTGCACTCTCTGGACTCACTGCACTGCATCCCCAGTGGTGCCAGTGCACTCTCTGGACTCAATGCACTGCATCCCCAGTGGTGCCAGTGCACTCTCTGGACTCACTGCACTGCATCCCAGTGGTGCCAGTGCACCCTCTGTAGTCACTGCAGTGCATCCCCTGTGGTGGCAGTGCACTCTCTGGACTCACTGCAGTGCATCCCCAGTGGTGCCAGTGCACTCTCTGGACTCACTGCATTGTATCCCCAGGGGTGCCAGTGCACTCTCTGGAGTCACTGCAGTGCATCCCCAGTGGTGCCAGTGCACTCTGTGGACTCACTGCACTGCATCCCCAAGGTGCCTGTGCACTCTCTGGACTCACTGCACTGCATCCCCAGTGGTGCCAGTGCACTCTCTGGAGTCACTGCAGTGCATTCCCAGTGGTGCCAGTGCACTCTCTGGACTCACTGCACTGCATCCCCAGTGGTGCCAGTGCACTCTCTGGACTCACTGCACTGCATCCCCAGTGGTGCCAGTGCACTCTCTGGATTCACTGCACTGCATCCCCAGTGGTGCCAGTGCACTCTCTGGACTCACTACACTGCATCCCCAGTGGTGCCAGTGCACTCTCTGGACTCACTGCAGTGCATCCGCAGAGTTGCCAGTGCATTCTCTGGACTCACTGCAGTGCATCCCCAGTGGTGCCAGTGCACTCTCTGGACTCACTGCACTGCATCCCCAGTGGTGCCAGTGCACTCTCTGGACTCACTGCACTGCATCCCCAGTGGTGCCAGTGCACTCTCTGGATTCACTGCAGTTCATCCCCAGTGGTGCCAGTGCACTCTCTGGACTCACTGCAGTGCATCCCCAGTGGTGCCAGTGCACTCTCTGGACTCACTGCAGTGCATCCCCAGTGGTGCCAGTGCCCTCTCTGGACTCACTGCACTGCATCCCCAGTGGTGCCAGTGCACTCTCTGGACTCACTGCAGTGCATCCCCAGTGGTGCCAGTGCACTCTCTGGACTCACTGCACTGCATCCCCAGTGTGCCAGTGCACTCTCTGGATTCACTGCAGTGCATCCCCAGTGGTTCCAGTGCACTCTCTGGACTCACTGCAGTGCATCCCTAATGTTGCCAGTGTACTCTCTGGACTCACTGTAATGCATCCCCAGTGGTGCCAGTGCACTCTCTGGACTCACTGCACTGCATCCCCAGTGGTGCCAGTGCCCTCTCTGGACTCACTGCACTGCATCCCCACTGGTGCCTGTGCACTCTCTGGATTCACTGCACTGCATCCCCAGTGGTGCCAGTGCACTCTCTGGAGTCACTGCAGTGCATCCCCAAGGTGCCAGTACACTCTCTGGACTCACTGCAGTGCATCCCCAGTGGTGCCAGTGCACTCTCTGGATTCACTGCACTGCATCCCCAGTGGTGCCAGTGCACTCTCTGGACTCACTGCACTGCATCCCCAGTGGTGCCAGTGCACTCTCTGGACTCACTGCGCTGCATCCCCAGTGGTGCCAGTGCACTCTCTGGACTCACTGCACTGCATCCCCAATGGTGCCAGTGCACTCTATGGACTCACTGCGCTGCATCCCCAGTGGTGCCAGTGTACTCTCTGGACTCAATGCACTGCATCCCCAGTGGTGCCAGTGCAGTCTCTGGACTCACTGCACTGCATCCCCAATGGTGCCAGTGCACTCTCTGGACTCACTGCAGTGCATCCCCAGTGGTGCCAGTGCCCTCTCTGGACTCACTGCAGTGCATCCCCAGTGGTGCCAGTGCACTCTCTGGACTCACTGCAGTGCATCGCCAGTGTTGCCAGTGCACTCTATGGACTCACTGCACTGCATCCCCAGTGGTGCCAGTGCACTCTCTGGACTCACTGCACTGCATCCCCAGTGGTGCCAGTCCACTCTATGGGCTCACTGCACTGCATCCCCTGTTGTGCCAGTGCACTCTCTGGACTCACTGCAGTGCATCCCCAGTGGTGCCAGTGCACTCTCTGGACTCAATGCACTGCATCCCCAGTGGTGCCAGTGCACTCTCTGGACTCACTGCACTGCATCCCAGTGGTGCCAGTGCACTCTCTGTAGTCACTGCAGTGCATCCCCTGTGGTGGCAGTGCACTCTCTGGACTCACTGCAGTGCATCCCCAGTGGTGCCTGTGCACTCTCTGGACTCACTGCGCTGCATCGCGAGTGGTGCCAGTGCACTCTCTGGACTCACTGCACTGCATCCCCAGTGGTGCCAGTGCACTCTCTGGATTCAATGCACTGCATCCCGAGTGGTGCCAGTGCACTCTCTGGACTCACTGCAGTGCATCCCCAGTGGTGCCAGTGCACTCTCTGTACTCACTGCACTGCATCCCCAGAGGTGCCAGTGCACTCTCTGGATTCATTGCACTGCATCCCCAGTGGTGCCAGTGCACTCTCTGGATTCATTGCACTGAATCTCCACTGGTGCCAGTGCACTCTCTGGACTCACTACACTGCATCCCCAGTGGTGCCAGTGCACTCTCTGGACTCACTGCACTGCATCCCCAGTGGTGCCAGTGCACTCTCTGGACTCACTGCACTACATCCCCAGTGGTGCCAGTGCACTCTATGGGCTCACTGCACTGCATCCCCTGTGGTGCCAGTGCACTCTCTGGACTCACTGCAGTGCATCCCCAGTGGTACCAGTGCACTCTCTGGACTCACTGCAGTGCATCCCCAGTGGTGCCAGTGCACTCTCTGGACTCACTGCACTGCATCCCCAGTGGTGCCAGTGCACTCTCTGGACTCACTGCAGTGCATCCCCAGTGGTGCCAGTGCACTCTCTGGACTCACTGCATTGTATCCCCAGGGGTGCCAGTGCACTCTCTGGAGTCACTGCAGTGCATCCCCAGTGGTGCCAGTGCACTCTGTGGACTCACTGCACTGCATCCCCAAGGTGCCTGTGCACTCTCTGGACTCACTGCACTGCATCCCCAGTGGTGCCAGTGCACTCTCTGGAGTCACTGCAGTGCATTCCCAGTGGTGCCAGTGCACTCTCTGGACTCACTGCACTGCATCCCCAGTGGTGCCAGTGCACTCTCTGGACTCACTGCACTGCATCCCCAGTGGTGCCAGTGCACTCTCTGGACTCACTGCACTGCATCCCCAGTGGTGCCAGTGCACTCTCTGGAATCAATGCAGTGCATCCGCACAGTTGCCAGTGCATTCTCTGGACTCACTGCAGTGCATCCCCAGTGGTGCCAGTGCACTCTCTGGACTCACTGCACTGCATCCCCAGTGGTGCCAGTGCACTCTCTGCATTCACTGCACTGCATCCCCAGTGGTGCCAGTGCACTCTCTGGACTCACTGCACTGCATCCCCAGTGGTGCCAGTGCACTCTCTGGATTCACTGCAGTTCATCCCCAGTGGTGCCAGTGCACTCTCTGGACTCACTGCAGTGCATCCCCAGTGGTGCCAGTGCACTCTCTGGACTCACTGCAGTGCATCCCTAATGTTGCCAGTGTACTCTCTGGACTCACTGTAATGCATCCCCAGTGGTGCCAGTGCACTCTCTGGAGTCACTGCACTGCATCCCCAGTGGTGCCAGTGCACTCTCTGGACTCACTGCACTGCATCCCCACTGGTGCCTGTGCACTCTCTGGATTCACTGCACTGCATCCCCAGTGGTGCCAGTGCACTCTCTGGAGTCACTGCAGTGCATCCCCAAGGTGCCAGTACACTCTCTGGACTCACTGCAGTGCATCCCCAGTGGTGCCAGTGCACTCTCTGGATTCACTGCACTGCATCCCCAGTGGTGCCAGTGCACTCTCTGGACTCACTGCGCTGCATCCCCAGTGGTGCCAGTGCACTCTCTGGACTCACTGCACTGCATCCCCAATGGTGCCAGTGCACTCTATGGACTCACTGCGCTGCATCCCCAGTGGTGCCAGTGTACTCTCTGGACTCAATGCACTGCATCCCTAGTGGTGCCAGTGCACTCTCTGGACTCACTGCACTGCATCCCCAATGGTGCCAGTGCACTCTCTGGACTCACTGCAGTGCATCCCCAGTGGTGCCAGTGCCCTCTCTGGACTCACTGCACTGCATCCCCAGTGGTGCCAGTGCACTCTCTGGACTCACTGCAGTGCATCGCCAGTGTTGCCAGTGCACTCTCTGTAGTCACTGCACTGCATCCCCAGTGGTGCCAGTGCACTCTCTGGACTCACTGCACTGCATCCCCAGTGGTGCCAGTCCACTCTATGGGCTCACTGCACTGCATCCCCTCTTGTGCCAGTGCACTCTCTGGACTCACTGCAGTGCATCCCCAGTGGTGCCAGTGCACTCTCTGGACTCATTGCAGTGCATCCCCAGTGGTGCCAGTGCACTCTCTGGACTCACTGCACTGCATCCCCAGTGGTGCCAGTGCACTCTCTGGATTCCCTGCACTGCATCCCCAGTGGTGCCAGTGCACTCTCTGGACTCACTGCACTGCATCTCCAGTGGTGCCAGTGCACTCTCTGGACTCACTGCACTGCATTCCCAGTGGTGGCAGTGCACTCTCTGGACTCACTGCAGTGTATCCCCAGTGGTGCCAGCGCACTCTCTGGACTCACTGCACTGCATCCCCAGTGGTGCCAGCGCACTCTCTGGACTCACTGCAGTGCATCCCCAGTGGTGCTAGTGCACTCTCTGGACTCACTGCAGTGCATCACCAGTGGTGCCAGCGCACTCTCTGGACTCACTGCACTGCATCCCCAGTGGTGCCAGTGCACTCTCTGAACTCACTGCGCTGCATCCCCAGTGGTGCCAGTGCACTCTCTGGACTCACTGCACTGCATCCCCAGTGGTGCCAGTGCACTCTCTGGACTCACTGCACTGCATCTCCAGTGGTGCCAGTGCACTCTCTGGACTCACTGCACTGCATCCCCAGTGGTGCCAGCGCACTCTCTGGACTCACTGCCCTGCATCCCCATGGTGCCAGTGCCCTCTCTGGACTCAATGCACTACATACCCAAGGTGCCAGTTCACTCTCTGGACTCACTGCACTGCATACCCAGTGGTGCCAGTGCACTCTCTGGACTCACTGCAGTGCATGCCAAGTGTTGCAAGTGCACTCTCTGGACTCACCGCACTGCATCCCCAGTGGTGCCAGTGCACTCTCTGGACTCACTGCACTGCATCCCCAGTGGTGCCAGTGCACTCTATGGGCTCACTGCACTGCATCCCCTGAGGTGCCAGTGCACTCTCTGGACTCACTGCCCTGCATCCCCAGTGGTGCCAGTGCACTCTATGGACCCACTGCACTGCATCCCCAGTGGTGCCAGCGCACTCTCTGGACTCACTGCACTGCATCCCCAGTGGTGCCAGTGCACTCTCTGGAGTCACTGCACTGCATCCCCAGTGGTGCCAGTGCACTCTCTGGAGTCACTGCACTGCATCCCCAGTGGTGCCAGTGCACTCTTTGGAGTCACCGCACTACATCCCCAGTGGTGCCAGCGCACTCTCTGGACTCACTGCACTGCATCCCCAGTGGTGCCAGCGCACTCTCTGGACTCACTGCACTGCATCCCCAGTGGTGCCAGTGCACTCTCTGGACTCACTGCACTGCATCCCCATGGTGCCAGTGCACTCTCTGGATTCACTGCAGTGCATACCCAAGGTGCCAGTGCACTCTCTGGACTCACTGCCCTGCATCCCCAGTGTTGCCAGTGCACTCTGTCGAGTCACTGCACTGCATCCCCAGTGGTGCCAGTGCACTCTCTGGAATCACTACACTGCATCCCCATGGTGCCAGTGCACTCTCTGGACTCACTGCACTACATACCCAAGGTGCCAGTTCACTCTCTGGACTCACTGCATTGCATCCCAAGTGTTGCCAGTGCACTCTCTGGACTCATTGCACTGCATCCCCAGTGGTGCCAGTGCACTCTATGGGCTCACGGCACTGCATCCCCTGAGGTGCCAGTGCACTCTCTGGACTCACTGCACTGCATCCCCAGTGGTGCCAGTGCACTCTCTAGACTCACTGCCCTGCATCCCGAGTGGTGCCAGTGCACTCTCTGGACTCACTGCACTGCATCCCCTGAGGTGCCAGTGCACTCTCTGGACTCACTGCACTGCATCCCCAGTGGTACCAGTGCACTCTCTGGACTCACTGCAGTGTATCCCCAGTGGTGCCAGTGCACTCTCTGGACTCACTGCACTGCATCCCCAGTGGTGCCAGTGCACTCTCTGGACTCACTGCAGTGCATCCCAAGTGGTGACAGTGCACTCTCTGGACTCACTGCCCTGCATCCCCAGTGGTGCCAGCGAACTCTCTGGAGTCACTGCACTGCATCCCCAGTGGTGCCAGTGCACTCTCTGGACTCACTGCAGTGCATCCCCAGTGGTGCCAGTGCACTCTCTGGACTCACTGCTCTGCTCCAGCCGCACCAGCCGCTCCAGCGTCGGCAGCCGCTCCAGCCTCGGCAGCCCCTCCAGCCGCTCCAGCCGCGGCAGCCGCTCCAGCCGCTCCAGCCGCTCCAGCCGCGGCAGCCGCTCCTGCCGCGGTAGCCGCGGCAGCCGCTCCATCCGCGGCAGCCGCTCCAGCCGCTCCATCCGCGGCAGCCGCTCCAGCCGCTCCATCCGCGGCAGCCGCTCCAGCCGCTCCAGCCGCGGCAGCCGCTCCAGCCGCTCCAGCCGCGGCAACTGCTCCAGCCGCTCCAGCCGGGACAGCCGCTCCAGCCGCGGCAGCCGCTCCCACTCCTGTGTCTGCATTCCCAGTGGACGGCTCACCACTGGGGATGCACTGCAGTGAGTCCAGAGAGTGCACTGGCACCACAGGGAATGCAGTGCAGTGAGTCCAGAGAGTGCACTGGCATCACTAGGGATGCATTGCAGTGAGTCCAGAGAGTGCACTGGCACTCCTCGGAATGCACTGTATTGAGTCCAGAGAGTGCACAGGCACCATTGGGGATGCAGAGCAGTAACTCCAGAGAGTGCTCTGTCACCACTGGTGATGCAGCGCAGTGACTCCAGAGACAGCACTGGCACCACTGGGGATGCAGTGCAGTGAGTGCAGAGAGTGCACTGGCACCACTGGGGATGCAGTGCAGTGAGTCCAGAGAGTGCACTGGCACCACTGGGGATGCAGCACAGTGAGTCCAGAGAGTGCACTGGCACCTTGGGTATGCAGGGCAGTGAATCCAGAGAGTGCACTGGCACCACTGGCGATGCACTGCAGTGAGTCCAGAGAGTGCACTGGCACCACTGGGGATGCAGTGCAGTGAGTCCAGAGAGTGCACTGGCTCCACTGGGGATGCAGTGCAGTGAGTCCATAGACTCCATAGTGGTGCCACTTCCCTCTCTGGAGTCACTGCACTGCATCCCCAGTGGTGCCAGTGAACTCTCTGGACTCACTGCAGTGCATCCCCAGTCCTGCCAGTGCACTCTCTGGACTCACTGCACTGCATCCCCAGTGGTGCCAGTGCACTCTCTGGACTCATTGCACTGCATCCCCAGTGGTGCCAGTGCACTCTCTGGACTCACTGCAGTGCATCCCCAGTGGTGAGCCGTCCACTGGGGATGCAGACACAGGGAGCGGCTGCCGCGGCTGGAGCGGCTGTCGCGGCTGGAGCTGCTGGAGCGGCTGCCGCGGCTGGAGCGGCTGGAGCGGCTACCGCGGCAGGAGCGGCTGCCTCGGTTGCCGCGTCTGGAGCGGCTGCCGCGGCTGGAGCGGCAGGAGCGGCTGCCGCGGCTGGAGCGGCTGGAGCGGCTACCGCGGCAGGAGCGGCTGCCGCGACTGCCGCGGCTGGAGCGGCTGGAGCGGCTGATGCGGCTGGAGCAGAGCAGTGAGTCCAGAGAGTGCACTGGCACCTTGGGGATGCAGTGCAGTGAGTCCAGAGAGTGCACTGGCACCACTGGCGATGCAGTGCAGTGAGTCCAGAGAGTGCACTGGCTCCACTGGGGATGCAGTGCAGTGAGTCCAGAGAGTGCACTGGCAGTACTGGGGATGCAGCGCAGTGAGTCCATAGACTCCATAGTGGTGCCACTTCCCTCTCTGGAGTCAGTGCACTGCATCCCCAGTGGTGCCAGTGCACTCTCTGGACTCACTGCACTGCATCCCCAAGGTGCCAGTGCAATCTCTGGACTCACTGCACTACATCCCCAGTGGTGCCAGTGCACTCTCTGGGCTCACTGCACTGCATCCCCAATGGTGCCAGTGCACTCTCTGGACTCACTACGCTGCATCTTCAGCTGTGCCAGTGCACTCTCTGGACTCACTGCACTGCATCCCCAATGGTGCCAGTGCACTCTCTGGACTCACTGCAATGCATCCCTAGTGTTGCCAGTGCACTCTCTGGACTCACTGCAGTGCATCCCCAGTCGTGCCAGTGCACTTTCTGGACTCACTGCAGTGCATCCCCAGTGGTGAGCCGTCCACTGGGGATGCAGACACAGGAGTGGGAGCGGCTGCCGCGGCTGGAGCGGCTGTCACGGCTGGAGCGGCTAACGGGGCTGGGGATGCTACCGCGGCTGGAGCGGCTGGAGCAGTTGCCGCGGCTGGAGCGGCTGCCGCGGCTGGAGCGGCTGGAGCGGCTGCCGCGGCTGGCGCGGCAGGAGCGGCTGCGGCGGCTGGAGCGGCTGGAGCGGCTGCCGCGGCTGGAGCGGCTGGAGCGGCTGCCGCGGCTGGAGCGGCTGGAGGGGCTGCCGAGGCTGGAGCGGCTGCCGACGCTGGAGCGGCTGGTGTGGCTGGAGCAGAGCAGTGAGACCAGAGAGTGCACTGGCACCTTGGGGATGCAGTGCAGTGAGTCCAGAGAGTGCACTGGCACCACTGGCGATGCACTGCAGTGAGTCCAGAGAGTGCACTGGCACCACTGGGGATGCAGTGCAGTGACTCCAGAGAGTGCGCTGGCACCACTGGGGATGCAGTGCAGTGAGTCCAGAGAGTTCGCTGGCACCACTGGGGATGCAGGGCAGTGAGTCCAGAGAGTGCACTGTCACCACTTGGGATGCAGTGCAGTGAGTCCATAGAGTGCACTGGCACCACTGGGGATGCAGTGCAGTGAGTCCAGAGAGTGCACTGGCACCACTGGGGATACACTGCAGTGAGTCCAGAGAGTGCACTGGCACCACTGGGGATGCAGTGCAGTGAGTCCAGAGAGTGCACTGGCACCTCAGGGGATGCAGGGCAGTGAGTCCAGAGAGTGCACTGGCACCACTGGGGATGCAGGGCAGTGAGTCCACATAGTGCACTGGCACCTCTGGGGATTCAGTGCAGTGAGTCCAGAGAGTGCACTGGCACCTTGGGTATGTAGTGCAGTGAGTCCAGAGAGTGCACTGGCACCACTGGGGATGTTGGGCAGTGAGTCCAGAGAGTGCACTGGCACCTCTGGGATTCAGTGCAGTGAGTCCAGAGAGTGCACTGGCACCACTGGGGATGCACTGCAGTGAGTCCAGAGAGTGCACTGGCACCACTGGTGATGCACTGCAGTGAGTCCAGAGAGTGCGCTGGCACGACTGGGGATGCAGTGCAGTGAGTCCAGAGAGTGCGCTGGCACCACTGGGGATGCAGTGCAGTGAGTCCAGAGAGTGCACTGGCACCACTGAGGATGCACTGCAGTGAGTCCAGAGAGTGCACTGGCACCACTGGAGATGCAGTGCAGTGACTCCAGAGAGTGCACTGGCACCACTGGGAATGCACTGCAGTGAGTCCAGAGAGTGCACTGGCACCACTGGGGACTCTTTTGCAAAGAAAAGCGTTTTATTGTTGCTATTCACAGCTTCCATTATTCACAGGTTTTTGAATGCTAACATTGCTCAGGAAAAGATCTGATATTTGTAGGGGTACCGTCATTCCTAGTTATTTGTTTTTACATTGTCCTTGCATTTATTACCATATAATTTCAAGTCTAAGTTTGTGGTTTATGTTATAATAAGGAAAAAAGCAGTAGTTGAGGTAATCAGGTTAAAGATTATAGATGGAGAGGAACTTGGCTTTAGATACTAAAAACAGGATGGCAGTTAGACTTGCCTTAGAAAAATTAAAATGGTTGACTAAACTTTTGTTTTCCCAAAACGTTGTGCTGACCAGCCAATTTGAATTTGGCGGTATTAAAGCTGTCTGCAATAAGTTTTTCTGTTTTGGATTGTAGCTAGTTCCTCTAGGTGCTCCCGCAGAATAGTATTTTTACTATACCTATATATACTTTATATATTTACTATACCTATATATACCTAATGCCTTTCTTAGAAACAAACAAACAAAAATCTCTTTTTAAATATAACTTTCTTGCAGTTGTTACTGATGGACTTGCTCCGCCACAAAGGATTCTTTTTCCACCTGAGAAGATACGTATGGATTGGCAAGAAACACAAAGTGTTGGAGTTGGCCTGTACAATCTTGGCAACACACGCTTTCTTAATGCTACTCTACAGTGTTTGACCTACACCCCCCCACTTGCCAATTACATGCTTTCTCTTGAGCACAGTCAGTCATGTGAGTACTTTCTAACAGTATTTTAAATCTGTTGGATAGCTCTGAAGGTGAAAGAACAGCAGTGATTCTGTGAGACAAAGTTACTTGCCTGATTTTACCTGTACAAGCTGGCTTTGAGCATTGTGTTAGCAGTGGGCTCAGAATAGCATATGGAGTGCGTTTAATGCACCATGTGGTTTTTTTTGTTTGTTTGTTTTTTTTTGTTTTTTTAAAAGGATCTTTTCTTGCTTCATGGGAATAATGAAGTGCATTGGACAGGAATGCATTTAATGAACATTTGGCATTTGGGCTTCCTGCTGCTAGAAAGGCAATAAAATTTAGGATGTTGGCATCATAGGTCTTTAGTCTTCACAGCCTAGGTTCCATAATGCACTACAATAAATGGTCTGTTCGTTGTTGAACCAATTAAAAAAACAAACAAACAAACAAACCTAGAAAGCAATATGAGCTGTTATGAACATGACTAGTTTTTTTGTGGGACTGTATTAAAATCTAGACTGATTTTGTTCTAAATAAAATGTTGTACTATAAACTAAATGTTGTACTAAACGTGTATGCTTTTTAGGCTGGTATCTTTGTATCGATACCTAGAAATTTAACTGTTTTCTTCCTGTATATAGAAATTGTTTCAGTTAAGAATCCTGTTGAAAAAAGGAGGGCAGAAGTACTATTACATACATTACTTTAGTTTTTCCTTTCTCCCAAAGGACTCGTAGCTCTGTATCATGAAGCTCACCTGACAGCACTGTGCTGAAAATAACCCACATTCTCTTAATGCTGTATCATCAATGTCAAATATTCTTTCCTCATATATTTTGCAGCCTGTGGAGTTCACATTCCTGTCAGCCTTCACAAACGTGACTTTGCAGTAGTCTTTTAGATTTCTCATCACAAAATGCACTTGAACACAAGCTTAATGGATATTTTTATTCTATAAAGTTGTGTGAAATGAAATGTTACGAGACTGTTGGGACAAGGAGAGTGGATACTGTATCTATAGTTTAAATGTTACTTATATGTTTGTTTGTAGTTATGTCTGTTTCGCTAGACTGGGATGCTTTCTTCTTTCACTCTTCAGGTCGTGAACAAGATTTTTGCATGATGTGCATGATGGAGACTCACATTAACCAGGCCCTGCGTTGCACTGTTGATGCTATCGAGCCTACGCGTGTTATCAATAACCTCAGTCGTAAGTGGCTTCAGATGTGTTTCTTTTTCAGTATCTTGTAATCTTCAAATAATTATTTGATGTGTATAAATGGTTTTAACACTATAAAGAAGAGAGATTTTAGAAATACGAGAATTATTTCATTTTTAAATGAGGTAAATACTATCATCTTCTTATTTAGGAATAGGACAACATTTCCATTTTGGCAGTCAAGAAGACGCACACGAGTTCTTGCGCTATACTGTCGATGCTATGCAGGAAGCGTGCTTGAATGGAAGCACCAAGTCAGCATAAACAAATTCACTTTTATACGTTCTCTAGCACCTTGTAGTCCTTTATTTACTATCAAAACTGAAAGTCTACGTCATCCTTGGTTTTCATAAAACTCTTTGAAGAGTTAACTGTGTGCCTTAAATCTTCTGAGGTCTGATTATAATTTATTTCCAGATTGGACAGATCTTCTCAAGCTACCACCATCATTCATCAAATATTTGGAGGATTTCTAAGATCAAGAGGTACGTTTAAAAATATTCCTGTCCTTAGAACTGATCTGTGTCTTTTGTCGGTAGTAAAGCAGTCTGCAGCTTGTCTAAAGTAGTATCTATCGACAACTTGAATTTGGACAGTTAGTCTCCTCCACGTATTGTTAAGCATTTATATTTTGCTTCCACTGAAGTGCTTGAATTGCAAAGCAGTTTCGGATACATATGAGGCATTTCTTGATATCACTTTGGATATAAAGGTAGGATGTTTTGTAAATATAATTCATGATGTTTAAGTACATGTATAACTTTCTAAATTAAACTTGTTTAACTTAAAAAACCAAACCACATACAATGTTAAAATATAAGAGCTTAAGAGAGCAGATGGAAGCATCTGCCTCGAGGGCAGGTGAGTTGGCAGAGTAAGGGAGCAGATGAGAGTACCTGTCCTAGCTGTGCTGTGGCTTTGGATGCTGCCGCGGCCTATGCTTTTCTTTTTCTTTCGCAGGTGCCTTGCACAGACTCAGAGGGGCCAAGCTGCACTCTGAAGAGCAGCACGAGAAGGGCAGGCTGGTCGTGAGTGGGGTTGGAGCGGAATGGCCAAGTTGCGCAAGGTGACTGCGAAGGGTATCCATTTTGCTTTTCAGGTGTCATGGCAGGCTCTACACAGAAGTGGCTGAGGATTTGAGAAGAGGTTACAGAGCATCAAGGAGCAGCACGTGCAGTGACGGTTTCCAAACGGTATGGTTGCTTTCTCTTCTGTTCATCAGGTGCCACAGGCAAGGTGGGCTGTGACGTTAGTCTTTAGAATCGGAGCTAAGCAGGTCACTAGAATGCCACAGGGCATCTGAGAAGGGTGTTTTAACAGAAAAAGCTTGTCTGGCATGGCAGTGCCTGATGGCAGCGTGTTTCCACAGGTGAAGAGGTGCCTGAAGCCCCATCCTGTCTAGCCTGCGCACACCTCGCTGAGAATGAAAGCCGCTTTCCAGTAATTCAGAAAGCCAAGTTACATCTCGGCCTCGAGCATCTGGGGCCTGTGCTTTTGGGCCTGTCTGTAGCATTTGGCACTTGCATTAATACTTTCTTGGCATATATTTAGGCTTTTGGGGCCAGTGACTTGGGGGGGTGTGGAGCTGCTTGTACACCTTTGGGGCTTGCATCTGGGGGGGGGGGGGGGGTTGGGAGTTGCTTGTACACCTTTGGGGACTGTGGCTGGGGGGGGGGGGTCAGGGCCTGCATCTGGGGGGGTTGGAAGCTGCTCCTACAATGTAGGGATCTGTATCTGTGGGGGTTGGGAGCTGCTTGTACACAGTATGGGCTTGCGTTTGGGGGCAGGTGTTGGGAGCTGCTTGTACAATGTAGGGATCTGCATCTGGAGGGGGTTGGGAGCTGCTTGTACACCTTTGGGGCTTGCATCTGGAGGGGGTTGGGGCCTGCCTCTGGGGGGGGTGGTTGTGAGCTGCTTGTATACTGTAGGGGCCTGCTTGTACACCTTTGGTGGGGCCTGCGTCTGGGGGGGGGGGGTGGGAGCTGCTTGTACACTGTTAGGGCCTGCCTTGCGGGGGGGGGGTGGGAGCTGCTTGTACACTGTAGGGGTCTGGGTCTTGGGGGGTTGGGGCTGTTTGTACACCTTTGGGGTGTGCCTCTGGGGAGGGTGGGGAGTTGCTTGGACACCTTTGGGGCCTGTGTCTGGGGGGGGTTGGGGCCTGTGCTGGGGGGGTTGGGAGCTGCTTGTACACTCTAGGGTCTTCTGGCGGGCTTTGGAGCCTCCCTTTGAGGGGGACATTTGGGAGCTGGTTGTACACCTTTGGGGCCAGAGTCTGGGGCGTGGGGGCTGGGGCTGGGGCCTGCATCTGGGTGGGGTGGGGTCCAGTTCATGGGGGGGGGTTGGGAGCTGCTTGTGGACAGTTGGGGTCTGCATCCGGGTGTGGTTGGGGCCTGCTTGTAGACTTCTGCAGCCTGCGTCTGGTGTTTGGGGGCTTTTCTGTAGCGTTTGGGGCTTGCATTTTGGCTTTGGGATGTGTCTTGAGCTTCTGGGGCCTAGCTGTAGTGCTTGGGGCCTGCGTCTGGGGCTTTTCTGTAGCATTTTGGTCACGTGTTTGTGATTTGGGGTGTGTATCCAGGGTTTTGCCTTTTTTGTAGTTTTCAGCTATGTGTCAGTTTCTTTGTCAGTTGCCTGGGGTTAGGGGCAGTTTGGGGTTTGGATCATTAGTCAGTGTCATTAGCGTTGGGGGGTTGATATGAAGGGTTAGGGTTGTGGTTAGAGTTGTTAGGGTTAAAGGGAATAAGGATTTTAGGGTAAGGGGATCAAGGTTGTGGGAATAAAAATGTTTTTGCACAGAGTTACATCGTTTAGAGGGAAGGAAGGTGGTACTGAGATATGCTTGCAGTGATAAGAAAGCTTCACAGACAACCTTGTAAAATGCAGACAACCAGAATCCTTAGAGCAATTGGGTGGAAATCACGGTGTAAGAAACATTACCACCTCAAAGAGGAAAACAGTCAAGAAAAAAAGAAAATTGACTTGTAACAGGCCAGCAGCTGTGTATTTTCTGTGAAGAACCAGATAGATTGTGAACCTGGATTACCCGGTCAATTGGGAAACTGGGGAGGGTCCTGGTCACCGAGAGGGAAAAAAAAAATTTATATAAACTGTGTTAAACTGTATAAACTAGTACGTGGCTTGTGGGACACCTGCCATTGCACTCGTGAATAAAAATGCTACCTCACTGAGATCCTTGCCTGAGCCTATGTTATTAGTACAAAAATTATTATTAGCAAAAAACGCCCAGTGCCGGAAGACTACATCTCCCGGCATGCTCTGGGAAAACAATATGGCCTCCCGGAAGTCCAGTGCCGGAAAACTACATCTCCCGGCATGCTCTGGGAAAACAATATGGCCTCCCGGAAGTCCAGTGCCGGAAAACTACATCTCCCGGCATGCTCTGGGAAAACAATATGGCCTCCCGGAAGTCCAGTGCCGGAAAACTACATCTCCCGGCATGCTCTGGGAAAACAACATGGCCTCCCGGAAGCCCAGTGCCCTCGAGTACTACATACCCCGGCATGCTCTGGGAAACCAATATGGCCTCCCGGAAGCCCAGTGCCGGAAGACTACATCTCCCGGCATTCCCCGGACTCCCAATATGGCTGCCCGGTAAGCGGCTTCTCGAGAACTGCACCTCCCGACATGCTCTGGGAAGGCAACATGGCCTCCCGGAAACCCAGTTCCCAAGAACTACATTTCCCAGCACTCCCCGGAAAATTGAGCCTCGCAGTTTGCCGTAGGACGCCACGTTTTTTGCTCTGTTACATTCCCCGTTCCATTTTGTGTTTATGGAGGTTTTTCCCGCCGTTTTGGGGTTTTCCCCTCAATTTCGGGTTTTCACCTCTCCATTTCAGGGTTCTTCCCCACAATTTTCGGTTCCTTTCCCTAATTTGGTGCTTCGCCCCCCCAGTTTTGGGGTTCCCCCTCCATTTTGGGGATTCCCCCCCCCCTTCCAATCCCCCCACAATTTTGGGGTCCCCCACCATCTTTTTTAGGCCTGCCACCCTAATATTAAGGTTCTTTCCCCCAATGTTGGGGTTCTCACCACATTTTTGAGGTTCCATCCCTTAATTTGGGGCTTCACTCCCCGACATCTGGGGCTTTAACCCCAATTTTGAGGGTCCCCCCGAATTTTGGGGATTCCTCCCCAGTTCTTGGGGGGTCCACATTCAATTCTGGAATTTCACGCTTCCATTTTAAGTGTTCTTCCCCCCAATTTGGGGGTTCACCCACCCAATCTTGAGGGTTCCTCCCCTAATTTGGGGGGACCTGACCACTTTTGGGGGTCCCCCCCAATTTTAGAGTCCCCCACCCTCCTTTTTTCGGGTTTCCCCCAATATTAATAGTTCTTCTGCCCAATTTTGGGGGACCCCACAACTTTGAGGTTCCTTCCCCTAACTTGGGGCTTCAACCCTTCAATTTTGGGGGTCTCCCACCCTCTTAATTTGGCCTTCCGCCCTAATATTAGGCCTAACCCCTAACCCTACGGCACCCACGCATCTAACCCTAACCCCCACCCCAAAAAACTCTAGAAACCCTAACCCTAAAAACCCTTTCAGCCCTAACCCAATAAAATTTACCACACTAAAGCCCTGAAGACCTACGCCTAAAACCCCTAACCCTAAAAATTAAGACCCTCTAAACCCTAACCCAAAAAATTAAGACTCTCAAGGCCCTAACCCTGGAGCCCCTAACCTTAAAAACAAACAAAAATTGAGACCTTAAACCCCTAACCCTAAATACCTTACCATAAATAAAACCCTATGACCCTAACCCCTAAAAACCCTATCTACACTAAAACCCCAAAAAACTTTAAAACCTTAACACACTAACCCCCAGACCCTAACCCTTTAACTCCAACCCTAACAACCTTAAAATCCTAACCCTAAACCCTGGAAACCCTAACCCTGAAACCCAACCCTAGTGCCTTAGCCCTGAAACCTTAAAACCCTAACACCTTGTTAAAAACACTCTGTAACTAATAACATAGATTCAGGCAAGGATCTCAGTGAGGTAGCATTTTTATTCACGAGTGCAATGGCAGGTGTCCCACAAGCCACGTACTAGTTCCATAACACAGTTTATATAAATTTTTTTTTTCCCTCTCGGTGACCAGGACCCTCCCCAGTTTCCCAATTGACCGGGTAATCCAGGTTCACAATCTATCTGGTTCTTCACAGAAAATACACAGCTGCTGGCCTGTTACAAGTCAATTTTCTTTTTTTCTTGACTGTTTTCCTCTTTGAGGTGGTAATGTTTCTTACACCGTGATTTCCACCCAATTGCTCTAAGGATTCTGGTTGTCTGCATTTTACAAGGTTGTCTGTGAAGCTTTCTTATCACTGCAAGCATATCTCAGTACCACCTTCCTTCCCTCTAAACGATGTAACTCTGTGCAAAAACATTTTTATTCCCACAACCTTGATCCCCTTACCCTAAAATCCTTATTCCCTTTAACCCTAACAACTCTAACCACAACCCTAACCCTTCATATCAACCCCCCAACGCTAATGACACTGACTAATGATCCAAACCCCAAACTGCCCCTAACCCCAGGCAACTGACAAAGAAACTGACACATAGCTGAAAACTACAAAAAAGGCAAAACCCTGGATACACACCCCAAATCACAAACACGTGACCAAAATGCTACAGAAAAGCCCCAGACGCAGGCCCCAAGCACTACAGCTAGGCCCCAGAAGCTCAAGACACATCCCAAAGCCAAAATGCAAGCCCCAAACGCTACAGAAAAGCCCCCAAACACCAGACGCAGGCTGCAGAAGTCTACAAGCAGGCCCCAACCACACCCGGATGCAGACCCCAACTGTCCACAAGCAGCTCCCAACCCCCCCCCATGAACTGGACCCCACCCCACCCAGATGCAGGCCCCAGCCCCAGCCCCCACGCCCCAGACTCTGGCCCCAAAGGTGTACAACCAGCTCCCAAATGTCCCCCTCAAAGGGAGGCTCCAAAGCCCGCCAGAAGACCCTAGAGTGTACAAGCAGCTCCCAACCCCCCCAGCACAGGCCCCAACCCCCCCCCAGACACAGGCCCCAAAGGTGTCCAAGCAACTCCCCACCCTCCCCAGAGGCACACCCCAAAGGTGTACAAACAGCCCCAACCCCCCAAGACCCAGACCCCTACAGTGTACAAGCAGCTCCCACCCCCCCCGCAAGGCAGGCCCTAACAGTGTACAAGCAGCTCCCACCCCCCCCCCAGACGCAGGCCCCACCAAAGGTGTACAAGCAGGCCCCTACAGTATACAAGCAGCTCACAACCACCCCCCCCAGAGGCAGGCCCCAACCCCCTCCAGATGCAAGCCCCAAAGGTGTACAAGCAGCTCCCAACCCCCTCCAGATGCAGATCCCTACATTGTACAAGCAGCTCCCAACACCTGCCCCCAAACGCAAGCCCATACTGTGTACAAGCAGCTCCCAACCCCCACAGATACAGATCCCTACATTGTAGGAGCAGCTTCCAACCCCCCCAGATGCAGGCCCTGACCCCCCCCCCAGCCACAGTCCCCAAAGGTGTACAAGCAACTCCCAACCCCCCCCCCCAGATGCAAGCCCCAAAGGTGTACAAGCAGCTCCACACCCCCCCAAGTCACTGGCCCCAAAAGCCTAAATATATGCCAAGAAAGTATTAATGCAAGTGCCAAATGCTACAGACAGGCCCAAAAGCACAGGCCCCAGATGCTCGAGGCCGAGATGTAACTTGGCTTTCTGAATTACTGGAAAGCGGCTTTCATTCTCAGCGAGGTGTGCGCAGGCTAGACAGGATGGGGCTTCAGGCACCTCTTCACCTGTGGAAACACACTGCCATCAGGCACTGCCATGCCAGACAAGCTTTTTCTGTTAAAACACCCTTCTCAGATGCCCTGTGGCATTCTAGTGACCTGCTTAGCTCCGATTCTAAAGACTAACGTCACAGCCCACCTTGCCTGTGGCACCTGATGAACAGAAGAGAAAGCAACCATACCGTTTGGAAACCGTCACTGCACGTGCTGCTCCTTGATGCTCTGTAACCTCTTCTCAAATCCTCAGCCACTTCTGTGTAGAGCCTGCCATGACACCTGAAAAGCAAAATGGATACCCTTCGCAGTCACCTTGCGCAACTTGGCCATTCCGCTCCAACCCCACTCACGACCAGCCTGCCCTTCTCGTGCTGCTCTTCAGAGTGCAGCTTGGCCCCTCTGAGTCTGTGCAAGGCACCTGCGAAAGAAAAAGAAAAGCATAGGCCGCGGCAGCCTCCAAAGCCACAGCACAGCTAGGACAGGTACTCTCATCTGCTCCCTTACTCTGCCAACTCACCTGCCCTCGAGGCAGATGCTTCCATCTGCTCTCTTAAGCTCTTATATTTTAACATTGTATGTGGTTTGGTTTTTTAAGTTAAACAAGTTTAATTTAGAAAGTTATACATGTACTTAAACATCATGAATTATATTTACAAAACATCCTACCTTTATATCCAAAGTGATATCAAGAAATGCCTCATATGTATCCGAAACTGCTTTGCAATTCAAGCACTTCAGTGGAAGCAAAATATAAATGCTTAACAATACGTGGAGGAGACTAACTGTCCAAATTCAAGTTGTCGATAGATACTACTTTAGACAAGCTGCAGACTGCTTTACTACCGACAAAAGACACAGATCAGTTCTAAGGACAGGAATATTTTTAAAAGTACCTCTTGATCTTAGAAATCCTCCAAATATTTGATGAATGATGGTGGTAGCTTGAGAAGATCTGTCCAATCTGGAAATAAATTATAATCAGACCTCAGAAGATTTAAGGCACACAGTTAACTCTTCAAAGAGTTTTATGAAAACCAAGGATGACGTAGACTTTCAGTTTTGATAGTAAATAAAGGACTACAAGGTGCTAGAGAACGTATAAAAGTGAATTTGTTTATGCTGACTTGGTGCTTCCATTCAAGCACGCTTCCTGCATAGCATCGACAGTATAGCGCAAGAACTCGTGTGCGTCTTCTTGACTGCCAAAACGGAAATGTTGTCCTATTGCTAAATAAGAAGATGATAGTATTTACCTCATTTAAAAATGAAATAATTCTCGTATTTCTAAAATCTCTCTTCTTTATAGTGTTAAAACCATTTATACACATCAAATAATTATTTGAAGATTACAAGATACTGAAAAAGAAACACATCTGAAGCCACTTACGACTGAGGTTATTGATAACACGCGTAGGCTCGATAGCATCAACAGTGCAACGCAGGGCCTGGTTAATGTGAGTCTCCATCGTGCACATCATGCAAAAATCTTGTTCACGACCTGAAGAGTGAAAGAAGAAAGCATCCCAGTCTAGCGAAACAGACATAACTACAAACAAACATATAAGTAACATTTAAACTATAGATACAGTATCCACTCTCCTTGTCCCAACAGTCTCGTAACATTTCATTTCACACAACTTTATAGAATAAAAATATCCATTAAGCTTGTGTTCAAGTGCATTTTGTGATGAGAAATCTAAAAGACTACTGCAAAGTCACGTTTGTGAAGGCTGACAGGAATGTGAACTCCACAGGCTGCAAAATATATGAGGAAAGAATATTTGACATTGATGATACAGCATTAAGAGAATGTGGGTTATTTTCAGCACAGTGCTGTCAGGTGAGCTTCATGATACAGAGCTACGAGTCCTTTGGGAGAAAGGAAAAACTAAAGTAATGTATGTAATAGTACTTCTGCCCTCCTTTTTTCAACAGGATTCTTAACTGAAACAATTTCTATATACAGGAAGAAAACAGTTAAATTTCTAGGTATCGATACAAAGATACCAGCCTAAAAAGCATACACGTTTAGTACAACATTTAGTTTATAGTACAACATTTTATTTAGAACAAAATCAGTCTAGATTTTAATACAGTCCCACAAAAAAATCTAGTCATGTTCATAACAGCTCATATTGCTTTCTAGGTTTTTTTTTTTGTTTGTTTGTTTTTTTAATTGGTTCAACAACGAACAGACCATTTATTGTAGTGCATTATGGAACCTAGGCTGTGAAGACTAAAGACCTATGATGCCAACATCCTAAATTTTATTGCCTTTCTAGCAGCAGGAAGCCCAAATAGCCCAAATGCCAAATGTTCATTAAATGCATTCCTGTCCAATGCACTTCATTATTCCCATGAAGCAAGAAAAGATCCTTTTAAAAAAACAAACAAACAAACAAACAAAAAAACCACATGGTGCATTAAACGCACTCCATATGCTATTCTGAGCCCACTGCTAACACAATGCTCAAAGCCAGCTTCTACAGGTAAAATCAGGCAAGTAACTTTGTCTCACAGAATCACTGCTGTTCTTTCACCTTCAGAGCTATCCAACAGATTTAAAATACTGTTAGAAAGTACTCACATGACTGGCTGTGCTCAAGAGAAAGCATGTAATTGGCAAGTGGGGGGGTGTAGGTCAAACACTGTAGAGTAGCATTAAGAAAGCGTGTGTTGCCAAGATTGTACAGGCCAACTCCAACACTTTGTGTTTCTTGCCAATCCATACGTATCTTCTCAGGTGGAAAAAGAATCCTTTGTGGCGGAGCAAGTCCATCAGTAACAACTGCAAGAAAGTTATATTTAAAAAGAGATTTTGTTTGTTTGTTTCTAAGAAAGGCATTAGGTATATATAGGTATAGTAAATATATAAAGTATATATAGGTATAGTAAAAATACTATTCTGCGGGAGCACCTAGAGGAACTAGCTACAATCCAAAACAGAAAAACTTATTGCAGACAGCTTTAATACCGCCAAATTCAAATTGGCTGGTCAGCACAACGTTTTGGGAAAAAAAAAAGTTTAGTCAACCATTTTAATTTTTCTAAGGCAAGTCTAACTGCCATCCTGTTTTTAGTATCTAAAGCCAAGTTCCTCTCCATCTATAATCTTTAACCTGATTACCTCAACTACTGCTTTTTTCCTTATTATAACTTAAACCACAAACTTAGACTTGAAATTATATGGTAATAAATGCAAGGACAATGTAAAAACAAATAACTAGGAATGACGGTACCCCTACAAATATCAGATCTTTTCCTGAGCAATGTTAGCATTCAAAAACCTGTGAATAATGGAAGCTGTGAATAGCAACAATAAAACGCTTTTCTTTGCAAAAGAGTCCCCAGTGGTGCCAGTGCACTCTCTGGACTCACTGCAGTGTATCCCCAGTGGTGCCAGTGCACTCTCTGGACTCACTGCACTGCATCCCCAGTCGTGCCAGTGCAATCTCTGGACTCACTGCAGTGCATCCCCAGTGGTGCCAGTGCACTCTCTGGACTCACTGCAGTGCATCCCCAGTGGTGCCAGTGTACTCTCTGGACTCAATGCACTGCATCCCCAGTGGTGCCTGTGCACTCTCTGGACTCAATGCACTGCATTCCCAAGGTGCCAGTGCACTCTCTGGACTCACTGCACTGCATCCCCAATGGTGCCTGTGCACTCTCTGGACTCACTGCAGTGCATTCCAAGGAGTGCCAGTGCACTCTCTGGACTCACTGCAATGCATCCCTAGTGGTGCCAGTGCACTCCCTGGACTCACTGCACTGCATCCCCAGTGTTGCCAGTGCATTCTCTGGACTAACTGCATTGAATCCCAAGTGGTGCCAGTGCACTCTCTGGACTCACTGCACTGCATCCCCAGTGGTGCCAGTGCACTCTCTGGACTCACTGCACTGCATCCCCAAGGTGCCAGTGCACTCTCTGGACTCAATGCAGTGCATTCCGAGGAGTGCCAGTGCACTCTCTGGACTCACTGCAGTGCATCCCCAGTGGTGCCAGTGCACTCTCTGGACTCACTGCACTGCATCCCCAGTGGTGCCAGTGCACTCTCTGGACTCACTGCAGTGCATCACCTGTGGTGCCAGTGCACTCTGTGGACTCACTGCACTGCATCCCCAGTGGTGCCAGTGCACTCTCTGGACTCACTGCACTGCATCCCCAGAGGTGCCAGTGCACTCTATGGACTCACTGCACTGCATCCCCAGTGGTGCCAGTGCACTCTCTGGACTCAGTGCAGTGCATCCCCAGTGGTGCCAGTGAACCCTCTGGACTCACTGCACTGCATCCCCAGTGGTGCCAGTGCACTCTCTGGACTCACTGCAGTGCATCCGAAGTGGTGCCAGTGCACTCTCTGGATTCACTGCACTGCATCCGCAGTGGAGCCAGTGCACTCTCTGGAGTCACTGCAGTGCATCACCAGTGGTGCCAGTGCAGTCTCTGGACTCACTGAAGTGCATCCCCAATGGTGCCAGTGCAGTCTCTGGACTCACTGCACTGCATCCCCAGTCGTGCCAGTGCAATCTCTGGACTCACTGCAGTGCATCCCCAGTGGTGCCACTGCCCTCTCTGGACTCACTGCACTGCATCCCCAGTGGTTCCAGTGCACTCTCTGGACTCACTGCAGTGCATCGCCACTGGTGCCAGTGCACTCTCTGGACTCACTGCAATGCATCCCCTGTGGTGGCAGTGCACTCTCTGGACTCACTGCACTGCATCCCCAGTGGTGCCATTGCACTCTATGGACTCACTGCAGTGCATCCCCAGTGGTGCCAGTGCACTCTCTGGATTCACTGCACTGCATCCCCAGTGGTGCCAGTGCACTCTCTGGACTCACTGCAGTGCATCCTCAGTGGTGCCAGTGCACTCTCTGGATTCACTGCACTGCATCCCCAGTGGTGCCAGTGCACTCTCTGGACTCACTGCAGTGCATCCCCAGTGGTGCCAGTGCACTCTCTGGACTCACTGCAGTGCATCCCCAATGGTGCCAGTGCAGTCTCTGGACTCACTGCACTGCATCCCCAGTCGTGCCAGTGCAATCTCTGGACTCACTACAGTGCATCCCCAGTGGTGCCACTGCCCTCTCTGGACTCACTGCACTGCATCCCCAGTGGTGCCAGTGCACTCTCTGGAGTCACTGCACTGCATCCCCAGTGGTGCCAGTGCACTCTCTGGACTCACTGCACTGCATACCCAGTGGTGCCAGTGCACTCTCTGGAGTCACTGCAGTGCATCCTCAGTGGTGCCAGTGCACTCTCTGGACTCACTGCACTGCATCCCCAGTGGTGACAGTGCACTCTCTGGACTCACTGCAGTGCATCCCCAGTGGTGCCAGTGCACTCTCTGGACTCAATGCACTGCATTCCCAGTGTTGCCAGTGCATTCTCTGGACTAACTGCATTGAATCCCCAGTGGTGCCAGTGCACTCTCTGGACTCACTGCAGTGCATCCCCAGTGGTGCCAGTGCACTCTCTGGATTCACTGCACTGCATCCCCACTGGTGCCAGTGCACTCTCTGGACTCACTGCACTGCATCCCCAGTGGTGCCAGTGCACTCTCTGGACTCACTGCAGTGCATCCCCAGTGGTGCCAGTGCACTCTCTGGATTCACTGCACTGCATCCCCAGTGGTGCCAGTGCACTCTCTGGGCTCACTGCACTGCATGCCCAGTGGTGCCAGTGCACTCTCTGGATTCACTGCACTGCATCCCCAGTGGTGCCAGTGCACTCACTGGACTCACTGCACTGCATCCCCAGTGGTGCCAGTGCACTCTCTGGATTCATTGCACTGCATCCCCAGTGGTGCCAGTGCACTCTCTGGACTCACTGCAGTGAATCGCCAGTGGTGCCAGTGCACTCTCTGGACTCAATGCAATGCATCCCTAGTGTTGCCAGTGCACTCTCTGGACTCACTGCACTGCATCCCCAGTGGTGCCAGTGCACTCTCTGGAGTCACTGCAGTGCATTCCCAGTGGTGCCAGTGCACTCTCTGGACTCACTGCACTGCATCCCCAGTGGTGCCAGTGCACTCTCTGGACTCACTGCACTGCATTCCCTGTGGTGCCAGTGCACTCTCTGGACTCACTGCACTGCATCCCCAGTGGTGCCAGTGCACTCTGTGGACTCACTGCACTGCATCCCAAGTGGTGCCAGTGAACCCTCTGGACTCACTGCACTGCATCCCCAGTGGTGCCAGTGCACTCTCTGGACTCACTGCAGTGCATCCGAAGTGGTGCCAGTGCACTCTCTGGATTCACTGCACTGCATCCGCAGTCGTGCCAGTGCACTCTCTGGAGTCACTGCAGTGCATCCCCAGTGGTGCCAGTGCAGTCTCTGGACTCACTGCAGTGCATCTCCAATGGTGCCAGTGCAGTCTCTGGACTCACTGCACTGCATCCCCAGTCGTGCCAGTGCAATCTCTGGACTCACTGCAGTGCATCCCCAGTGGTGCCAGTGCACTCTCTGGACTCACTGCACTGCATCCCCAGTGGTGCCTGTGCACTCTCTGGACTCACTGCACTGCATCCCCAGTGGTGCCAGTACACTCTATGGGCTCACTGCACTGCATCCCCTGAGGTGCCATTGCACTCTATGGACTCACTGCAGTGCATCCCCAGTGGTGCCAGTGCACTCTCTGGAGTCACTGCACTGCATCCCCAGTGGTGCCTGTGCACTCTCTGGACTCACTGCGCTGCATCGCGAGTGGTGCCAGTGCACTCTCTGGACTCACTGCACTGCATCCCCAGTGGTGCCAGTGCACTCTCTGGATTCAATGCACTGCATCCCCAGTGGTGCCAGTGCACTCTCTGGACTCACTGCAGTGCATCCCCAGTGGTGCCAGTGCACTCTCTGTACTCACTGCACTGCATCCCCAGAGGTGCCAGTGCACTCTCTGGATTCATTGCACTGCATCCCCAGTGGTGCCAGTGCACTCTCTGGATTCATTGCACTGAATCCCCACTGGTGCCAGTGCACTCTCTGGACTCACTGCACTGCATCCCCAGTGGTGCCAGTGCACTCTCTGGACTCACTGCACTGCATCCCCAGTGGTGCCAGTGCACTCTCTGGACTCACTGCACTACATCCCCAGTGGTGCCAGTGCACTCTATGGGCTCACTGCACTGCATCCCCTGTGGTGCCAGTGCACTCTCTGGACTCACTGCAGTGCATCCCCAGTGGTACCAGTGCACTCTCTGGACTCACTGCAGTGCATCCCCAGTGGTGCCAGTGCACTCTCTGGACTCACTGCACTGCATCCCCAGTGGTGCCAGTGCACTCTCTGGACTCAATGCACTGCATCCCCAGTGGTGCCAGTGCACTCTCTGGACTCACTGCACTGCATCCCAGTGGTGCCAGTGCACTCTCTGTAGTCACTGCAGTGCATTCCCAGTGGTGCCAGTGCACTCTCTGGACTCACTGCACTGCATCCCCAGTGGTGCCAGTGCACTCTCTGGACTCACTGCATTGTATCCCCAGGGGTGCCAGTGCACTCTCTGGAGTCACTGCAGTGCATCCCCAGTGGTGCCAGTGCACTCTGTGGACTCACTGCACTGCATCCCCAGTGGTGCCAGTGCACTCTCTGGAGTCACTGCACTGCATCCCCAGTGGTGCCAGTGCACTCTCTGGAGTCACTGCAGTGCATTCCCAGTGGTGCCAGTGCACTCTCTGGACTCACTGCACTGCATCCCCAGTGGTGCCAGTGCACTCTCTGGACTCACTGCACTGCATCCCCAGTGGTGCCAGTGCACTCTCTGGATTCACTGCACTGCATCCCCAGTGGTGCCAGTGCACTCTCTGGACTCACTGCAGTGCATCCCCAGTGGTGCCAGTGCACTCTCTGGATTCACTGCACTGCATCCCCAGTGGTGCCAGTGCACTCTCTGGAATCAATGCAGTGCATCCGCAGAGTTGCCAGTGCATTCTCTGGACTCACTGCAGTGCATCCCCAGTGGTGCCAGTGCACTCTCTGGACTCACTGCACTGCATCCCCAGTGGTGCCAGTGCACTCTCTGGATTCACTGCACTGCATCCCCAGTGGTGCCAGTGCACTCTCTGGACTCACTGCATCCCCAGTGGTGCCAGTGCACTCTCTGGAGTCACTGCAGTGCATCCCCAAGGTGCCAGTACACTCTCTGGACTCACTGCAGTGCATCCCCAGTGGTGCCAGTGCACTCTCTGGATTCACTGCACTGCATCCCCAGTGGTGCCAGTGCACTCTCTGGACTCACTGCACTGCATCCCCAGTGGTGCCAGTGCACTCTCTGGACTCACTGCGCTGCATCCCCAGTGGTGCCAGTGCACTCTCTGGACTCACTGCACTGCATCCCCAATGGTGCCAGTGCACTCTATGGACTCACTGCGCTGCATCCCCAGTGGTGCCAGTGTACTCTCTGGACTCAATGCACTGCATCCCCAGTGGTGCCAGTGCAGTCTCTGGACTCACTGCACTGCATCCCCAATGGTGCCAGTGCACTCTCTGGACTCACTGCAGTGCATCCCCAGTGGTGCCAGTGCCCTCTCTGGACTCACTGCACTGCATCCCCAGTGGTGCCAGTGCACTCTCTGGACTCACTGCAGTGCATCGCCAGTGTGCCAGTGCACTCTATGGACTCACTGCACTGCATCCCCAGTGGTGCCAGTGCACTCTCTGGACTCACTGCAGTGCATCCTCAGTGGTGCCAGTGCACTCTCTGGATTCACTGCACTGCATCTGCAGTCGTGCCAGTGCACTCTCTGGAGTCACTGCAGTGCATCCCCAGTGGTGCCAGTGCAGTCTCTGGACTCACTGCAGTGCATCTCCAATGGTGCCAGTGCAGTCTCTGGACTCACTGCACTGCATCCCCAGTCGTGCCAGTGCAATCTCTGGACTCACTGCAGTGCATCCCCAGTGGTGCCACTGCCCTCTCTGGACTCACTGCACCGCATCCCCAGTGGTGCCAGTGCACTCTCTGGACTCACTGCACTGCATCCCCAGTGGTGCCTGTGCACTCTCTGGACTCACTGCACTGCATCCCCAGTGGTGCCAGTACACTCTATGGGCTCACTGCACTGCATCCCCTGAGGTGCCATTGCACTCTATGGACTCACTGCAGTGCATCCCCAGTGGTGCCAGTGCACTCTCTGGAGTCACTGCACTGCATCCCCAGTGGTGCCTGTGCACTCTCTGGACTCACTGCACTGCATCGCGAGTGGTGCCAGTGCACTCTCTGGACTCACTGCACTGCATCCCCAGTGGTGCCAGTGCACTCTCTGGATTCAATGCACTGCATCCCCAGTGGTGCCAGTGCACTCTCTGGACTCACTGCAGTGCATCCCCAGTGGTGCCAGTGCACTCTCTGTACTCACTGCACTGCATCCCCAGAGGTGCCAGTGCACTCTCTGGATTCATTGCACTGCATCCCCAGTGGTGCCAGTGCACTCTCTGGATTCATTGCAGTGGTGCCAGTGCACTCTCTGTACTCACTGCACTGCATCCCCAGAGGTGCCAGTGCACTCTCTGGATTCATTGCACTGCATCCCCAGTGGTGCCTGCATCCCCAGTGGTGCCAGTGCACTCTCTGGACTCACTGCACTGCATCCCCAGTGGTGCCAGTGCACTCTCTGGACTCACTGCACTGCATCCCCAGTGGTGCCAGTGCACTCTCTGGACTCACTGCACTACATCCCCAGTGGTGCCAGTGCACTCTATGGGCTCACTGCACTGCATCCCCTGTGGTGCCAGTGCACTCTCTGGACTCACTGCAGTGCATCCCCAGTGGTACCAGTGCACTCTCTGGACTCACTGCAGTGCATCCCCAGTGGTGCCAGTGCACTCTCTGGACTCACTGCACTGCATCCCCAGTGGTGCCAGTGCACTCTCTGGACTCAATGCACTGCATCCCCAGTGGTGCCAGTGCACTCTCTGGACTCACTGCACTGCATCCCAGTGGTGCCAGTGCACTCTCTGTAGTCACTGCAGTGCATCCCCTGTGGTGGCAGTGCACTCTCTGGACTCACTGCAGTGCATCCCCAGTGGTGCCAGTGCACTCTCTGGACTCACTGCATTGTATCCCCAGGGGTGCCAGTGCACTCTCTGGAGTCACTGCAGTGCATCCCCAGTGGTGCCAGTGCACTCTGTGGACTCACTGCACTGCATCCCCAAGGTGCCTGTGCACTCTCTGGACTCACTGCACTGCATCCCCAGTGGTGCCAGTGCACTCTCTGTAGTCACTGCAGTGCATTCCCAGTGGTGCCAGTGCACTCTCTGGACTCACTGCACTGCATCCCCAGTGGTGCCAGTGCACTCTCTGGACTCACTGCACTGCATCCCCAGTGGTGCCAGTGCACTCTCTGGATTCACTGCACTGCATCCCCAGTGGTGCCAGTGCACTCTCTGGACTCACTGCAGTGCATCCCCAGTGGTGCCAGTGCACTCTCTGGATTCACTGCACTGCATCCCCAGTGGTGCCAGTGCACTCTCTGGAATCAATGCAGTGCATTTGCAGAGTTGCCAGTGCATTCTCTGGACTCACTGCAGTGCATCCCCAGTGGTGCCAGTGCACTCTCTGGACTCACTGCACTGCATCCCCAGTGGTGCCAGTGCACTCTCTGGATTCACTGCACTGCATCCCCAGTGGTGCCAGTGCACTCTCTGGACTCACTGCACTGCATCCCCAGTGGTGCCAGTGCACTCTCTGGATTCACTGCAGTTCATCCCCAGTGGTGCCAGTGCACTCTCTGGACTCACTGCAGTGCATCCCCAGTGGTGCCAGTGCACTCTCTGGACTCACTGCAGTGCATCCCCAGTGGTGCCAGTGCCCTCTCTGGACTCACTGCACTGCATCCCCAGTGGTGCCAGTGCACTCTCTGGACTCACTGCACTGAATCCCCAGTGTGCCAGTGCACTCTCTGGATTCACTGCAGTGCATCCCCAGTGGTTCCAGTGCACTCTCTGGAGTCACTGCAGTGCATCCCTAATGTTGCCAGTGTACTCTCTGGACTCACTGTAATGCATCCCCAGTGGTGCCAGTGCACTCTCTGGACTCACTGCACTGCATCCCCAGTGGTGCCAGTGCACTCTCTGGACTCACTGCACTGCATCCCCACTGGTGCCTGTGCACTCTCTGGATTCACTGCACTGCATCCCCAGTGGTGCCAGTGCACTCTCTGGAGTCACTGCAGTGCATCCCCAGTGGTGCCAGTGCACTCTCTGGACTCACTGCAGTGCATCCCCAGTGGTGCCAGTGCACTCTCTGGACTCACTGCACTGCATCCCCAGTGGTGCCAGTGCACTCTCTGGACTCACTGCACTGCATCCCCAGTGGTGCCAGTGCACTCTCTGGACTCACTGCACTGCATCCCCAGTGGTGCCAGTGCACTCTCTGGACTCACTGCACTGAATCCCCAGTGGTGCCAGTGCACTCTCTGGACTCACTGCACTGCATCCCCAGTGGTGCCAGTGCACTCTCTGGAGTCACTGCAGTGCATCCCCAGTGGTGCCAGTGCACTCTCTGGACTCACTGCAGTGCATCCCCAGTGGTGCCAGTGCACTCTCTGGACTCACTGCACTGCATCCCCAGTGGTGCCAGTGCACTCTCTGGACTCACTGCACTGCATCCCCAGTGGTGCCAGTGCACTCTCTGCACTCACTGCGCTGCATCCCCAGTGGTGCCAGTGCACTCTCTGGACTCACTGCACTGCATCCCCAGTGGTGCCAGTGCACTCTCTGGACTCACTGCACTGCATCCCCTGTGGTGCCAGTGCACTCTCTGGACTCACTGCACTGCATTCCCTGTGGTGCCAGTGCACTCTCTGGACTCACTGCAGTGCATCCCCAGTGGTGCCAGTGTACTCTGTGGACTCACTGCACTGCATCCCAAGTGGTGCCAGTGAACCCTCTGGACTCACTGCACTGCATCCCCAGTGGTGCCAGTGCACTCTCTGGACTCACTGCAGTGCATCGCCAGTGGTGCCAGTGCACTCTATGGACTCACTGCAGTGCATCCCCAGTGGTGCCAGTGCACTCTCTGGATTCACTGCACTGCATCCGCAGTGGTGCCAGTGCACTCTCTGGACTCACTGCAGTGCATCCCCAGTGGTGCCAGTGCACTCTCTGGATTCAATGCACTGCATCCCCAGTGGTGCCAGTGCACTCTCTGGACTCACTGCACTGCATCACCAGTGGTGCCAGTGCACTCTCTGGACTCACTGCACTGCATCCCCAGAGGTGCCAGTGCACTCTCTGGATTCATTGCACTGAATCCCCAGTGGTGCCAGTGCACTCTCTGGACTCACTGCACTGCATCCCCAGTGGTGCCAGTGCACTCTCTGGATTCAATGCACTGCATCCCCAGTGTTGCCAGTGCACTCTCTGGACTCACTGCACTGCATCCCCAGTGGTGCCAGTGCACTCTCTGGACTCACTGCACTGCATCCCCAGTGGTGCCAGTGCACTCTCTGGACTCACTGCACTGCATCCCCTGTGGTGCCAGTGCACTCTCTGGACTCACTGCAGTGCATCCCCAGTGGTGCCACTGCCCTCTCTGGACTCACTGCAGTGCATCGCCAGTGGTGCCAGTGCACTCTCTGGACTCACTGCAGTGCATCGCCAGTGGTGCCAGTGCACTCTCTGGACTCACTGCACTGCATCCCCAGTGGTGCCAGTGCACTCTCTGGACTCACTGCACTGCATCCCCAGTGGTGCCAGTGCACTCTCTGGAGTCACTGCAGTGCATCCCCTGTGGTGGCAGTGCACTCTCTGGACTCACTGCAGTGCATCCCCTGTGGTGCCAGTGCACTCTCTGGACTCACTGCACTGCATTCCCAGTGGTGCCAGTGCACTCTCTGGACTCACTGCGCTGCATCCCCAGTGGTGCCAGTGCACTCTCTGGACTCAATGCAGTGCATCGCCAGTGGTGCCAGTGCATTCTCTGGACTAACTGCATTGAATCCCCACTGGTGCCAGTGCACTCTCTGGACTCACTGCACTGCATCCCCAGTGGTGCCAGTGCACTCTCTGGACTCACTGCACTGCATCCCCAGTGTTGCCAGTGCATTCTCTGGACTAACTGCATTGAATCCCCACTGGTGCCAGTGCACTCTCTGGACTCACTGCACTGCATCCCCAGTGGTGCCAGTGCACTCTCTGGACTCACCGCAATGCATCCCTAGTGTTGCCAGTGCACTCTTTTGTCTCACTGCACTGCATTCCCAAGGTGCCAGTGCACTCTCTGGACTCACTGCACTGCATCCCCAGTGGTGCCAGTGCACTCTCTGGAGTCACTGCACTGCATCCCCAAGGTGCCAGTGCACTCTCTGGACTCACTGCACTGCATCCCCAGTGGTGCCAGTGCACTCTCTGGACTCACTGCACTGCATCCCCAGTGGTGCCAGTGCACTCTCTGGACTCACTGCAGTGCATCCCCAGTGGTGCCAGTGCACTCTCTGGACTCACTGCACTGCATCCCCAGTGGTGCCAGTGCACTCTCTGGACTCACTGCAGTGCATCCCCAGTGGTGCCAGTGCACTCTCTGGACTCACTGCACTGCATTCCCTGTGGTGCCAGTGCACTCTCTGGACTCACTGCAGTGCATCCGCAGTGGTGCCAGTGCACTCTGTGGACTCACTGCACTGCATCCCAAGTGGTGCCAGTGAACCCTCTGGACTCACTGCAGTGCATCCGAAGTGGTGCCAGTGCACTCTCTGGAGTCACTGCGCTGCATCCCCAGTGGTGCTAGTGCACTCTCTGGACTCACTGCAGTGCATCCCCAGTGGTGCCAGTGCACTCTCTGGACTCACTGCAGTGCATCCTCAGTGGTGCCAGTGCACTCTCTGGATTCACTGCACTGCATCCGCAGTCGTGCCAGTGCACTCTCTGGAGTCACTGCAGTGCATCCCCAGTGGTGCCAGTGCAGTCTCTGGACTCACTGCAGTGCATCTCCAATGGTGCCAGTGCAGTCTCTGGACTCACTGCACTGCATCCCCAGTCGTGCCAGTGCAATCTCTGGACTCACTGCAGTGCATCCCCAGTGGTGCCACTGCCCTCTCTGGACTCACTGCACTGCATCCCCAGTGGTGCCAGTGCACTCTCTGGACTCACTGCAGTGCATCCCCAGTGGTGCCTGTGCACTCTCTGGACTCACTGCACTGCATCCCCAGTGGTGCCAGTACACTCTATGGGCTCACTGCACTGCATCCCCTGAGGTGCCATTGCACTCTATGGACTCACTGCAGTGCATCCCCAGTGGTGCCAGTGCACTCTCTGGATTCACTGCACTGCATCCCCAGTGGTGCCAGTGCACTCTCTGGACACACTGCAGTGCATCCCCAGTGGTGCCAGTGCACTCTCTGGATTCAATGCACTGCATCCCCAGTGGTGCCAGTGCACTCTCTGGACTCACTGCACTGCATCCCCAGTGGTGCCAGTGCACTCTCTGGACTCACTGCACTGCATCCCCAGAGGTGCCAGTGCACTCTCTGGATTCATTGCACTGAATCCCCAGTGGTGCCAGTGCAGTCTCTGGACTCACTGCACTGCATCCCCAGTGGTGCCAGTGCACTCTCTGGATTCAATGCACTGCATCCCCAGTGGTGCCAGTGCACTCTCTGGACTCACTGCACTGCATCCCCAGTGGTGCCAGTGCACTCTCTGGACTCACTGCACTGCATCCCCAGTGGTGCCAGTGCACTCTCTGGACTCACTGCACTGCATCCCCTGTGGTGCCAGTGCACTCTCTGGACTCACTGCAGTGCATCCCCAGTGGTACCAGTGCACTCTCTGGACTCACTGCAGTGCATCGCCAGTGGTGCCAGTGCACTCTCTGGACTCACTGCAGTGCATCCCCAGTGGTGCCAGTGCACTCTCTGGACTCACTGCACTGCATCCCAGTGGTGCCAGTGCACTCTCTGGAGTCACTGCAGTGCATCCCCTGTGGTGGCAGTGCACTCTCTGGACTCACTGCAGTGCATCCCTAGTGGTGCCAGTGCACTCTCTGGACTCACTGCACTGCATCCCCAGTGGTGCCAGTGCACTCTCTGGACTCACTGCACTGCATCCCCAAGGTGCCTGTGCACTCTCTGGACTCACTGCAGTGCATTCCCAGTGGTGCCAGTGCACTCTCTGGAGTCACTGCAGTGCATTCCCAGTGGTGCCAGTGCACTCTCTGGACTCACTGCACTGCATCCCCAGTGGTGCCAGTGCACTCTCTGGATTCACTGCAGTGCATCCCCAGTGGTGCCAGTGCACTCTCTGGACTCACTGCACTGCATCCCCAGTGGTGCCAGTACACTCTCTGGATTCACTGCACTGCATCCCCAGTGGTACCAGTGCACTCTCTGGACTCACTGCAGTGCATCCCCAGTGGTGCCAGTGCACTCTCTGGATTCACTGCACTGCATCCCCAGTGGTGCCAGTGCACTCTCTGGACTCACTGCAGTGCATCCCCAGTGTTGCCAGTGCACTCTCTGGACTCACTGCAGTGCATCCGCAGTGGTGCCAGTGTACTCTGTGGACTCACTGCACTGCATCCCAAGTGGTGCCAGTGAACCCTCTGGACTCACTGCACTGCATCCCCAGTGGTGCCAGTGCACTCTCTGGACTCACTGCAGTGCATCGCCAGTGGTGCCAGTGCACTCTATGGACTCACTGCAGTGCATCCCCAGTGGTGCCAGTGCACTCTCTGGATTCACTGCACTGCATCCGCAGTGGTGCCAGTGCACTCTCTGGACTCACTGCAGTGCATCCCCAGTGGTGCCAGTGCACTCTCTGGATTCAATGCACTGCATCCCCAGTGGTGCCAGTGCACTCTCTGGACTCACTGCACTGCATCACCAGTGGTGCCAGTGCACTCTCTGGACTCACTGCACTGCATCCCCAGAGGTGCCAGTGCACTCTCTGGATTCATTGCACTGAATCCCCAGTGGTGCCAGTGCACTCTCTGGACTCACTGCACTGCATCCCCAGTGGTGCCAGTGCACTCTCTGGATTCAATGCACTGCATCCCCAGTGTTGCCAGTGCACTCTCTGGACTCACTGCACTGCATCCCCAGTGGTGCCAGTGCACTCTCTGGACTCACTGCACTGCATCCCCAGTGGTGCCAGTGCACTCTCTGGACTCACTGCACTGCATCCCCTGTGGTGCCAGTGCACTCTCTGGACTCACTGCAGTGCATCCCCAGTGGTACCAGTGCACTCTCTGGACTCACTGCAGTGCATCGCCAGTGGTGCCAGTGCACTCTCTGGACTCACTGCAGTGCATCGCCAGTGGTGCCAGTGCACTCTCTGGACTCACTGCACTGCATCCCCAGTGGTGCCAGTGCACTCTCTGGACTCACTGCACTGCATCCCAGTGGTGCCAGTGCACTCTCTGGAGTCACTGCAGTGCATCCCCTGTGGTGGCAGTGCACTCTCTGGACTCACTGCAGTGCATCCCCTGTGGTGCCAGTGCACTCTCTGGACTCACTGCACTGCATTCCCAGTGGTGCCAGTGCACTCTCTGGACTCACTGCGCTGCATCCCCAGTGGTGCCAGTGCACTCTCTGGACTCAATGCTGTGCATCGCCAGTGGTGCCAGTGCATTCTCTGGACTAACTGCATTGAATCCCCACTGGTGCCAGTGCACTCTCTGGACTCACTGCACTGCATCCCCAGTGGTGCCAGTGCACTCTCTGGACTCACTGCACTGCATCCCCAGTGTTGCCAGTGCATTCTCTGGACTAACTGCATTGAATCCCCACTGGTGCCAGTGCACTCTCTGGACTCACTGCACTGCATCCCCAGTGGTGCCAGTGCACTCTCTGGACTCACCGCAATGCATCCCTAGTGTTGCCAGTGCACTCTTTTGTCTCACTGCACTGCATTCCCAAGGTGCCAGTGCACTCTCTGGACTCACTGCACTGCATCCCCAGTGGTGCCAGTGCACTCTCTGGAGTCACTGCACTGCATCCCCAAGGTGCCAGTGCACTCTCTGGACTCACTGCACTGCATCCCCAGTGGTGCCAGTGCACTCTCTGGACTCACTGCACTGCATCCCCAGTGGTGCCAGTGCACTCTCTGGACTCACTGCAGTGCATCCCCAGTGGTGCCAGTGCACTCTCTGGACTCACTGCAGTGCATCCCCTGTGGTGCCAGTGCACTCTCTGGACTCACTGCACTGCATCCCCAGTGGTGCCAGTGCACTCTCTGGACTCACTGCAGTGCATCCCCAGTGGTGCCAGTGCACTCTCTGGACTCACTGCACTGCATTCCCTGTGGTGCCAGTGCACTCTCTGGACTCACTGCAGTGCATCCGCAGTGGTGCCAGTGCACTCTGTGGACTCACTGCACTGCATCCCAAGTGGTGCCAGTGAACCCTCTGGACTCACTGCAGTGCATCCGAAGTGGTGCCAGTGCACTCTCTGGAGTCACTGCGCTGCATCCCCAGTGGTGCTAGTGCACTCTCTGGACTCACTGCAGTGCATCCCCAGTGGTGCCAGTGCACTCTCTGGACTCACTGCAGTGCATCCTCAGTGGTGCCAGTGCACTCTCTGGATTCACTGCACTGCATCCGCAGTCGTGCCAGTGCACTCTCTGGAGTCACTGCAGTGCATCCCCAGTGGTGCCAGTGCAGTCTCTGGACTCACTGCAGTGCATCTCCAATGGTGCCAGTGCAGTCTCTGGACTCACTGCACTGCATCCCCAGTCGTGCCAGTGCAATCTCTGGACTCACTGCAGTGCATCCCCAGTGGTGCCACTGCCCTCTCTGGACTCACTGCACTGCATCCCCAGTGGTGCCAGTGCACTCTCTGGACTCACTGCAGTGCATCCCCAGTGGTGCCTGTGCACTCTCTGGACTCACTGCACTGCATCCCCAGTGGTGCCAGTACACTCTATGGGCTCACTGCACTGCATCCCCTGAGGTGCCATTGCACTCTATGGACTCACTGCAGTGCATCCCCAGTGGTGCCAGTGCACTCTCTGGATTCACTGCACTGCATCCCCAGTGGTGCCAGTGCACTCTCTGGACACACTGCAGTGCATCCCCAGTGGTGCCAGTGCACTCTCTGGATTCAATGCACTGCATCCCCAGTGGTGCCAGTGCACTCTCTGGACTCACTGCACTGCATCCCCAGTGGTGCCAGTGCACTCTCTGGACTCACTGCACTGCATCCCCAGAGGTGCCAGTGCACTCTCTGGATTCATTGCACTGAATCCCCAGTGGTGCCAGTGCAGTCTCTGGACTCACTGCACTGCATCCCCAGTGGTGCCAGTGCACTCTCTGGATTCAATGCACTGCATCCCCAGTGTTGCCAGTGCACTCTCTGGACTCACTGCACTGCATCCCCAGTGGTGCCAGTGCACTCTCTGGACTCACTGCACTGCATCCCCAGTGGTGCCAGTGCACTCTCTGGACTCACTGCACTGCATCCCCTGTGGTGCCAGTGCACTCTCTGGACTCACTGCAGTGCATCCCCAGTGGTACCAGTGCACTCTCTGGACTCACTGCAGTGCATCGCCAGTGGTGCCAGTGCACTCTCTGGACTCACTGCAGTGCATCCCCAGTGGTGCCAGTGCACTCTCTGGACTCACTGCACTGCATCCCAGTGGTGCCAGTGCACTCTCTGGAGTCACTGAAGTGCATCCCCAATGGTGCCAGTGCAGTCTCTGGACTCACTGCACTGCATCCCCAGTCGTGCCAGTGCAATCTCTGGACTCACTGCAGTGCATCCCCAGTGGTGCCACTGCCCTCTCTGGACTCACTGCACTGCATCCCCAGTGGTGCCAGTGCACTCTCTGGACTCACTGCACTGCATCCCCAGTGTGCCAGTGCACTCTCTGGATTCACTGCAGTGCATCCCCAGTGGTTCCAGTGCACTCTCTGGACTCACTGCAGTGCATCGCCACTGGTGCCAGTGCACTCTCTGGACTCACTGCAATGCATCCCCTGTGGTGGCAGTGCACTCTCTGGACTCACTGCACTGCATCCCCAGTGGTGCCAGTGCACTCTATGGACTCACTGCAGTGCATCCCCAGTGGTGCCAGTGCACTCTCTGGATTCACTGCACTGCATCCCCAGTGGTGCCAGTGCACTCTCTGGACTCACTGCAGTGCATCCCCAGTGGTGCCAGTGCACTCTCTGGATTCACTGCACTGCATCCCCAGTGGTGCCAGTGCACTCTCTGGACTCACTGCAGTGCATCCCCAGTGGTGCCAGTGCACTCTCTGGACTCACTGCAGTGCATCCCCAGTGGTGCCAGTGCAGTCTCTGGACTCACTGCACTGCATCCCCAGTCGTGCCAGTGCAATCTCTGGACTCACTACAGTGCATCCCCAGTGGTGCCACTGCCCTCTCTGGACTCACTGCACTGCATCCCCAGTGGTGCCAGTGCACTCTCTGGAGTCACTGCACTGCATCCCCAGTGGTGCCAGTGCACTCTCTGGACTCACTGCACTGCATACCCAGTGGTGCCAGTGCACTCTCTGGAGTCACTGCAGTGCATCCTCAGTGGTGCCAGCGCACTCTCTGGACTCACTGCACTGCATCCCCAGTGGTGACAGTGCACTCTCTGGACTCACTGCAGTGCATCCCCAGTGGTGCCAGTGCACTCTCTGGACTCAATGCACTGCATTCCCAGTGTTGCCAGTGCATTCTCTGGACTAACTGCATTGAATCCCCAGTGGTGCCAGTGCACTCTCTGGACTCACTGCAGTGCATCCCCAGTGGTGCCAGTGCACTCTCTGGATTCACTGCACTGCATCCCCACTGGTGCCAGTGCACTCTCTGGACTCACTGCACTGCATCCCCAGTGGTGCCAGTGCACTCTCTGGACTCACTGCAGTGCATCCCCAGTGGTGCCAGTGCACTCTCTGGATTCACTGCACTGCATCCCCAGTGGTGCCAGTGCACTCTCTGGGCTCACTGCACTGCATGCCCAGTGGTGCCAGTGCACTCTCTGGATTCACTGCACTGCATCCCCAGTGGTGCCAGTGCACTCTCTGGATTCATTGCACTGCATCCCCAGTGGTGCCAGTGCACTCTCTGGACTCACTGCAGTGCATCGCCAGTGGTGCCAGTGCACTCTCTGGACTCAATGCAATGCATCCCTAGTGTTGCCAGTGCACTCTCTGGACTCACTGCACTGCATCCCCAGTGGTGCCAGTGCACTCTCTGGACTCACTGCACTGCATCCCCAGTGGTGCCAGTGCACTCTCTGGACTCACTGCACTGCATTCCCTGTGGTGCCAGTGCACTCTCTGGACTCACTGCACTGCATCCCCAGTGGTGCCAGTGCACTCTGTGGACTCACTGCACTGCATCCCAAGTGGTGCCAGTGAACCCTCTGGACTCACTGCACTGCATCCCCAGTGGTGCCAGTGCACTCTCTGGACTCACTGCAGTGCATCCGAAGTGGTGCCAGTGCACTCTCTGGATTCACTGCACTGCATCCGCAGTCGTGCCAGTGCACTCTCTGGAGTCACTGCAGTGCATCCCCAGTGGTGCCAGTGCAGTCTCTGGACTCACTGCAGTGCATCTCCAATGGTGCCAGTGCAGTCTCTGGACTCACTGCACTGCATCCCCAGTCGTGCCAGTGCAATCTCTGGACTCACTGCAGTGCATCCCCAGTGGTGCCACTGCCCTCTCTGGACTCACTGCACTGCATCCCCAGTGGTGCCAGTGCACTCTCTGGACTCACTGCACTGCATCCCCAGTGGTGCCTGTGCACTCTCTGGACTCACTGCACTGCATCCCCAGTGGTGCCAGTACACTCTATGGGCTCACTGCACTGCATCCCCTGAGGTGCCATTGCACTCTATGGACTCACTGCAGTGCATCCCCAGTGGTGCCAGTGCACTCTCTGGAGTCACTGCACTGCATCCCCAGTGGTGCCTGTGCACTCTCTGGACTCACTGCGCTGCATCGCGAGTGGTGCCAGTGCACTCTCTGGACTCACTGCACTGCATCCCCAGTGGTGCCAGTGCACTCTCTGGATTCAATGCACTGCATCCCCAGTGGTGCCAGTGCACTCTCTGGACTCACTGCAGTGCATCCCCAGTGGTGCCAGTGCACTCTCTGTACTCACTGCACTGCATCCCCAGAGGTGCCAGTGCACTCTCTGGATTCATTGCACTGCATCCCCAGTGGTGCCAGTGCACTCTCTGGATTCATTGCACTGAATCCCCACTGGTGCCAGTGCACTCTCTGGACTCACTGCACTGCATCCCCAGTGGTGCCAGTGCACTCTCTGGACTCACTGCACTGCATCCCCAGTGGTGCCAGTGCACTCTCTGGACTCACTGCACTACATCCCCAGTGGTGCCAGTGCACTCTATGGGCTCACTGCACTGCATCCCCTGTGGTGCCAGTGCACTCTCTGGACTCACTGCAGTGCATCCCCAGTGGTACCAGTGCACTCTCTGGACTCACTGCAGTGCATCCCCAGTGGTGCCAGTGCACTCTCTGGACTCACTGCACTGCATCCCCAGTGGTGCCAGTGCACTCTCTGGACTCAATGCACTGCATCCCCAGTGGTGCCAGTGCACTCTCTGGACTCACTGCACTGCATCCCAGTGGTGCCAGTGCACTCTCTGCACTCTCTGGACTCACTGCACTGCATCCCCAGTGGTGCCAGTGCACTCTCTGGACTCACTGCATTGTATCCCCAGGGGTGCCAGTGCACTCTCTGGAGTCACTGCAGTGCATCCCCAGTGGTGCCAGTGCACTCTGTGGACTCACTGCACTGCATCCCCAAGGTGCCTGTGCACTCTCTGGACTCACTGCACTGCATCCCCAGTGGTGCCAGTGCACTCTCTGGAGTCACTGCAGTGCATTCCCAGTGGTGCCAGTGCACTCTCTGGACTCACTGCACTGCATCCCCAGTGGTGCCAGTGCACTCTCTGGACTCACTGCACTGCATCCCCAGTGGTGCCAGTGCACTCTCTGGATTCACTGCACTGCATCCCCAGTGGTGCCAGTGCACTCTCTGGACTCACTGCAGTGCATCCCCAGTGGTGCCAGTGCACTCTGTGGACTCACTGCACTGCATCCCCAAGGTGCCTGTGCACTCTCTGGACTCACTGCACTGCATCCCCAGTGGTGCCAGTGCACTCTCTGGAGTCACTGCAGTGCATTCCCAGTGGTGCCAGTGCACTCTGTGGACTCACTGCACTGCATCCCCAAGGTGCCTGTGCACTCTCTGGAGTCACTGCAGTGCATCCCCAGTGGTGCCAGTGCACTCTGTGGACTCACTGCACTGCATCCCCAAGGTGCCTGTGCACTCTCTGGACTCACTGCACTGCATCCCCAGTGGTGCCAGTGCACTCTCTGGAGTCACTGCAGTGCATTCCCAGTGGTGCCAGTGCACTCTCTGGACTCACTGCACTGCATCCCCAGTGGTGCCAGTGCACTCTCTGGACTCACTGCATCCCCAGTGGTGACTCACTGCACTGCATCCCCAGTGGTGCCAGTGCACTCTCTGGATTCACTGCACTGCATCCCCAGTGGTGCCAGTGCACTCTCTGGACTCACTGCAGTGCATCCCCAGTGGTGCCTGTGCACTCTCTGGACTCACTGCACTGCATCCCCAGTGGTGCCAGTACACTCTATGGGCTCACTGCACTGCATCCCCTGAGGTGCCATTGCACTCTATGGACTCACTGCAGTGCATCCCCAGTGGTGCCAGTGCACTCTCTGGATTCACTGCACTGCATCCGCAGTGGTGCCAGTGCACTCTCTGGACTCACTGCAGTGCATCCCCAGTGGTGCCAGTGCACTCTCTGGATTCAATGCACTGCATCCCCAGTGGTGCCAGTGCACTCTCTGGACTCACTGCACTGCATCACCAGTGGTGCCAGTGCACTCTCTGGACTCACTGCACTGCATCCCCAGAGGTGCCAGTGCACTCTCTGGATTCATTGCACTGAATCCCCAGTGGTGCCAGTGCACTCTCTGGACTCACTGCACTGCATCCCCAGTGGTGCCAGTGCACTCTCTGGATTCAATGCACTGCATCCCCAGTGTTGCCAGTGCACTCTCTGGACTCACTGCACTGCATCCCCAGTGGTGCCAGTGCACTCTCTGGACTCACTGCACTGCATCCCCTGTGGTGCCAGTGCACTCTCTGGACTCACTGCAGTGCATCCCCAGTGGTCCCCAGTGGTGCCAGTGCACTCTCTGACTCACTGACTCACTGCAGTGCATCTGGACTCACCAGTGCATCCCCAGTGCCAGTGCACTCTCTGGACTCACTGCAGTGCATCGCCAGTGGTGCCAGTGCACTCTCTGGACTCACTGCAGTGCATCGCCAGTGGTGCCAGTGCACTCTCTGGATTCCTGCACTGCATCCCCAGTGGTGCCAGTGCACTCTCTGGACTCACTGCAGTGCATCCCCAGTGGTGCCAGTGCACTCTCTGGACTCACTGCAGTGCATCCCCAATGGTGCCAGTGCAGTCTCTGGACTCACTGCACTGCATCCCCAGTCGTGCCAGTGCAATCTCTGGACTCACTACAGTGCATCCCCAGTGGTGCCACTGCCCTCTCTGGACTCACTGCACTGCATCCCCAGTGGTGCCAGTGCACTCTCTGGAGTCACTGCACTGCATCCCCAGTGGTGCCAGTGCACTCTCTGGACTCACTGCACTGCATACCCAGTGGTGCCAGTGCACTCTCTGGAGTCACTGCAGTGCATCCTCAGTGGTGCCAGCGCACTCTCTGGACTCACTGCACTGCATCCCCAGTGGTGACAGTGCACTCTCTGGACTCACTGCAGTGCATCCCCAGTGGTGCCAGTGCACTCTCTGGACTCAATGCACTGCATTCCCAGTGTTGCCAGTGCATTCTCTGGACTAACTGCATTGAATCCCCAGTGGTGCCAGTGCACTCTCTGGACTCACTGCAGTGCATCCCCAGTGGTGCCAGTGCACTCTCTGGATTCACTGCACTGCATCCCCACTGGTGCCAGTGCACTCTCTGGACTCACTGCACTGCATCCCCAGTGGTGCCAGTGCACTCTCTGGACTCACTGCAGTGCATCCCCAGTGGTGCCAGTGCACTCTCTGGATTCACTGCACTGCATCCCCAGTGGTGCCAGTGCACTCTCTGGGCTCACTGCACTGCATGCCCAGTGGTGCCAGTGCACTCTCTGGATTCACTGCACTGCATCCCCAGTGGTGCCAGTGCACTCTCTGGATTCATTGCACTGCATCCCCAGTGGTGCCAGTGCACTCTCTGGACTCACTGCAGTGCATCGCCAGTGGTGCCAGTGCACTCTCTGGACTCAATGCAATGCATCCCTAGTGTTGCCAGTGCACTCTCTGGACTCACTGCACTGCATCCCCAGTGGTGCCAGTGCACTCTCTGGACTCACTGCAGTGCATTCCCAGTGGTGCCAGTGCACTCTCTGGACTCACTGCACTGCATCCCCAGTGGTGCCAGTGCACTCTCTGGACTCACTGCACTGCATTCCCTGTGGTGCCAGTGCACTCTCTGGACTCACTGCACTGCATCCCCAGTGGTGCCAGTGCACTCTGTGGACTCACTGCACTGCATCCCAAGTGGTGCCAGTGAACCCTCTGGACTCACTGCACTGCATCCCCAGTGGTGCCAGTGCACTCTCTGGACTCACTGCAGTGCATCCGAAGTGGTGCCAGTGCACTCTCTGGATTCACTGCACTGCATCCGCAGTCGTGCCAGTGCACTCTCTGGAGTCACTGCAGTGCATCCCCAGTGGTGCCAGTGCAGTCTCTGGACTCACTGCAGTGCATCTCCAATGGTGCCAGTGCAGTCTCTGGACTCACTGCACTGCATCCCCAGTCGTGCCAGTGCAATCTCTGGACTCACTGCAGTGCATCCCCAGTGGTGCCACTGCCCTCTCTGGACTCACTGCACTGCATCCCCAGTGGTGCCAGTGCACTCTCTGGACTCACTGCACTGCATCCCCAGTGGTGCCTGTGCACTCTCTGGACTCACTGCACTGCATCCCCAGTGGTGCCAGTACACTCTATGGGCTCACTGCACTGCATCCCCTGAGGTGCCATTGCACTCTATGGACTCACTGCAGTGCATCCCCAGTGGTGCCAGTGCACTCTCTGGAGTCACTGCACTGCATCCCCAGTGGTGCCTGTGCACTCTCTGGACTCACTGCGCTGCATCGCGAGTGGTGCCAGTGCACTCTCTGGACTCACTGCACTGCATCCCCAGTGGTGCCAGTGCACTCTCTGGATTCAATGCACTGCATCCCCAGTGGTGCCAGTGCACTCTCTGGACTCACTGCACTGCATCCCCAGTGGTGCCAGTGCACTCTCTGTACTCACTGCACTGCATCCCCAGAGGTGCCAGTGCACTCTCTGGACTCACTGCAGTGCATCCCCAGTGGTGCCAGTGCACTCTCTGGATTCATTGCACTGAATCCCCACTGGTGCCAGTGCACTCTCTGGACTCACTGCACTGCATCCCCAGTGGTGCCAGTGCACTCTCTGGACTCACTGCACTGCATCCCCAGTGGTGCCAGTGCACTCTCTGGACTCACTGCACTACATCCCCAGTGGTGCCAGTGCACTCTATGGGCTCACTGCACTGCATCCCCTGTGGTGCCAGTGCACTCTCTGGACTCACTGCAGTGCATCCCCAGTGGTACCAGTGCACTCTCTGGACTCACTGCAGTGCATCCCCAGTGGTGCCAGTGCACTCTCTGGACTCACTGCACTGCATCCCCAGTGGTGCCAGTGCACTCTCTGGACTCAATGCACTGCATCCCCAGTGGTGCCAGTGCACTCTCTGGACTCACTGCACTGCATCCCAGTGGTGCCAGTGCACTCTCTGTCACTGCAGTCACTGCAGTGCATCTGGACTCCCACTGCATCCCCAGTGGTGCCAGTGCACTCTCTGGATTGTATCACTGCAGTCACTGCATCCCCAGTGGTGCCAGTGCACTCTGTGGACTCACTGCACTGCATCCCCAAGGTGCCTGTGCACTCTCTGGACTCACTGCACTGCATCCCCAGTGGTGCCAGTGCACTCTCTGGAGTCACTGCAGTGCATTCCCAGTGGTGCCAGTGCACTCTCTGGACTCACTGCACTGCATCCCCAGTGGTGCCAGTGCACTCTCTGGACTCACTGCACTGCATCCCCAGTGGTGCCAGTGCACTCTCTGGATTCACTGCACTGCATCCCCAGTGGTGCCAGTGCACTCTCTGGACTCACTGCAGTGCATCCCCAGTGGTGCCAGTGCACTCTGTGGACTCACTGCACTGCATCCCCAAGGTGCCTGTGCACTCTCTGGACTCACTGCACTGCATCCCCAGTGGTGCCAGTGCACTCTCTGGAGTCACTGCAGTGCATTCCCAGTGGTGCCAGTGCACTCTGTGGACTCACTGCACTGCATCCCCAAGGTGCCTGTGCACTCTCTGGAGTCACTGCAGTGCATCCCCAGTGGTGCCAGTGCACTCTGTGGACTCACTGCACTGCATCCCCAAGGTGCCTGTGCACTCTCTGGACTCACTGCACTGCATCCCCAGTGGTGCCAGTGCACTCTCTGGAGTCACTGCAGTGCATTCCCAGTGGTGCCAGTGCACTCTCTGGACTCACTGCACTGCATCCCCAGTGGTGCCAGTGCACTCTCTGGACTCACTGCACTGCATCCCCAGTGGTGCCAGTGCACTCTCTGGATTCACTGCACTGCATCCCCAGTGGTGCCAGTGCACTCTCTGGACTCACTGCAGTGCATCCCCAGTGGTGCCTGTGCACTCTCTGGACTCACTGCACTGCATCCCCAGTGGTGCCAGTACACTCTATGGGCTCACTGCACTGCATCCCCTGAGGTGCCATTGCACTCTATGGACTCACTGCAGTGCATCCCCAGTGGTGCCAGTGCACTCTCTGGATTCACTGCACTGCATCCGCAGTGGTGCCAGTGCACTCTCTGGACTCACTGCAGTGCATCCCCAGTGGTGCCAGTGCACTCTCTGGACTCACTGCACTGCATCCCCAGTGGTGCCAGTGCACTCTCTGGACTCACTGCACTGCATCCCCAGTGGTGCCAGTGCACTCTCTGGACTCACTGCACTGCATCCCCAGAGGTGCCAGTGCACTCTCTGGACTCACTGCACTGCATCCCCAGTGGTGCCAGTGCACTCTCTGGACTCACTGCACTGCATCCCCAGTGGTGCCAGTGCACTCTCTGGATTCAATGCACTGCATCCCCAGTGTTGCCAGTGCACTCTCTGGACTCACTGCACTGCATCCCCAGTGGTGCCAGTGCACTCTCTGGACTCACTGCACTGCATCCCCTGTGGTGCCAGTGCACTCTCTGGACTCACTGCAGTGCATCCCCAGTGGTACCAGTGCACTCTCTGGACTCACTGCTGCATCGCCAGTGGTGCCAGTGCACTCTCTGGACTCACTGCAGTGCATCCCCAGTGGTGCCAGTGCACTCTCTGGACTCACTGCACTGCATCCCCAGTGGTGCCAGTGCACTCTCTGGACTCACTGCACTGCATCCCAGTGGTGCCAGTGCACTCTCTGGAGTCACTGCAGTGCATCCCCTGTGGTGGCAGTGCACTCTCTGGACTCACTGCAGTGCATCCCCTGTGGTGCCAGTGCACTCTCTGGACTCACTGCACTGCATTCCCAGTGCTGCCAGTGCACTCTCTGGACTCACTGCGCTGCATCCCCAGTGGTGCCAGTGCACTCTCTGGACTCACTGCACTGCATCCCAGTGGTGCCAGTGCACTCTCTGTAGTCACTGCAGTGCATTCCCAGTGGTGCCAGTGCACTCTCTGGACTCACTGCACTGCATCCCCAGTGGTGCCAGTGCACTCTCTGGACTCACTGCATTGTATCCCCAGGGGTGCCAGTGCACTCTCTGGAGTCACTGCAGTGCATCCCCAGTGGTGCCAGTGCACTCTGTGGACTCACTGCACTGCATCCCCAAGGTGCCTGTGCACTCTCTGGACTCACTGCACTGCATCCCCAGTGGTGCCAGTGCACTCTCTGGAGTCACTGCAGTGCATTCCCAGTGGTGCCAGTGCACTCTCTGGACTCACTGCACTGCATCCCCAGTGGTGCCAGTGCACTCTCTGGACTCACTGCACTGCATCCCCAGTGGTGCCAGTGCACTCTCTGGACTCACTGCACTGCATCCCCAGTGGTGCCAGTGCACTCTCTGGACTCACTGCAGTGCATCCCCAGTGGTGCCAGTGCACTCTGTGGACTCACTGCACTGCATCCCCAAGGTGCCTGTGCACTCTCTGGACTCACTGCACTGCATCCCCAGTGGTGCCAGTGCACTCTCTGGAGTCACTGCAGTGCATTCCCAGTGGTGCCAGTGCACTCTGTGGACTCACTGCACTGCATCCCCAAGGTGCCTGTGCACTCTCTGGAGTCACTGCAGTGCATCCCCAGTGGTGCCAGTGCACTCTGTGGACTCACTGCACTGCATCCCCAAGGTGCCTGTGCACTCTCTGGACTCACTGCACTGCATCCCCAGTGGTGCCAGTGCACTCTCTGGAGTCACTGCAGTGCATTCCCAGTGGTGCCAGTGCACTCTCTGGACTCACTGCACTGCATCCCCAGTGGTGCCAGTGCACTCTCTGGACTCACTGCACTGCATCCCCAGTGGTGCCAGTGCACTCTCTGGATTCACTGCACTGCATCCCCAGTGGTGCCAGTGCACTCTCTGGACTCACTGCAGTGCATCCCCAGTGGTGCCTGTGCACTCTCTGGACTCACTGCACTGCATCCCCAGTGGTGCCAGTACACTCTATGGGCTCACTGCACTGCATCCCCTGAGGTGCCATTGCACTCTATGGACTCACTGCAGTGCATCCCCAGTGGTGCCAGTGCACTCTCTGGATTCACTGCACTGCATCCGCAGTGGTGCCAGTGCACTCTCTGGACTCACTGCAGTGCATCCCCAGTGGTGCCAGTGCACTCTCTGGATTCAATGCACTGCATCCCCAGTGGTGCCAGTGCACTCTCTGGACTCACTGCACTGCATCACCAGTGGTGCCAGTGCACTCTCTGGACTCACTGCACTGCATCCCCAGAGGTGCCAGTGCACTCTCTGGATTCATTGCACTGAATCCCCAGTGGTGCCAGTGCACTCTCTGGACTCACTGCACTGCATCCCCAGTGGTGCCAGTGCACTCTCTGGATTCAATGCACTGCATCCCCAGTGTTGCCAGTGCACTCTCTGGACTCACTGCACTGCATCCCCAGTGGTGCCAGTGCACTCTCTGGACTCACTGCACTGCATCCCCTGTGGTGCCAGTGCACTCTCTGGACTCACTGCAGTGCATCCCCAGTGGTACCAGTGCACTCTCTGGACTCACTGCAGTGCATCGCCAGTGGTGCCAGTGCACTCTCTGGACTCACTGCAGTGCATCGCCAGTGGTGCCAGTGCACTCTCTGGACTCACTGCACTGCATCCCCAGTGGTGCCAGTGCACTCTCTGGACTCACTGCACTGCATCCCAGTGGTGCCAGTGCACTCTCTGGAGTCACTGCAGTGCATCCCCTGTGGTGGCAGTGCACTCTCTGGACTCACTGCAGTGCATCCCCTGTGGTGCCAGTGCACTCTCTGGACTCACTGCACTGCATTCCCAGTGCTGCCAGTGCACTCTCTGGACTCACTGCGCTGCATCCCCAGTGGTGCCAGTGCACTCTCTGGACTCAATGCAGTGCATCGCCAGTGGTGCCAGTGCATTCTCTGGACTAACTGCATTGAATCCCCACTGGTGCCAGTGCACTCTCTGGACTCACTGCACTGCATCCCCAGTGGTGCCAGTGCACTCTCTGGACTCACTGCACTGCATCCCCAGTGTTGCCAGTGCATTCTCTGGACTAACTGCATTGAATCCCCACTGGTGCCAGTGCACTCTCTGGACTCACTGCACTGCATCCCCAGTGGTGCCAGTGCACTCTCTGGACTCACCGCAATGCATCCCTAGTGTTGCCAGTGCACTCTTTTGTCTCACTGCACTGCATTCCCAAGGTGCCAGTGCACTCTCTGGACTCACTGCACTGCATCCCCAGTGGTGCCAGTGCACTCTCTGGAGTCACTGCACTGCATCCCCAAGGTGCCAGTGCACTCTCTGGACTCACTGCACTGCATCCCCAGTGGTGCCAGTGCACTCTCTGGATTCATTGCAGTGCATCCCCAGTCGTGCCAGTGCACTCTCTGGACTCACTGCAGTGCATCCCCTGTGGTGCCAGTGCACTCTCTGGACTCACTGCACTGCATCGCCAGTGGTGCCAGTGCACTCTCTGGACTCACTGCACTGCATCCCCAGTGGTGCCAGTGCACTCTCTGCACTCACTGCGCTGCATCCCCAGTGGTGCCAGTGCACTCTATGGACTCACTGCACTGCATCCCCAGTGGTGCCAGTGCACTCTCTGGACTCACTGCAGTGCATCCCCAGTGGTGCCAGTGCACTCTATGGACTCACTGCACTGCATTCCCTGTGGTGCCAGTGCACTCTCTGGACTCACTGCACTGCATCCCCAGTGGTGCCAGTGCACTCTCTGGACTCACTGCAGTGCATCCCCAGTGGTGCCAGTGCACTCTCTGGACTCAATGCAATGCATCCCTAGTGTTGCCAGTGCACTCTCTGGACTCACTGCACTGCATCCCCAGTGGTGCCAGTGCACTCTCTGGACTCACTGCACTGCATCCCCAGTGGTGCCAGTGCACTCTCTGGACTCACTGCACTGCATCCCCAGTGGTGCCAGTGCACTCTCTGGACTCACTGCATTGAATCCCCAGTGGTGCCAGTGCACTCTCTGGACTCACTGCACTGCATCCCCAGTGGTGCCAGTGCACTCTCTGGATTCACTGCACTGCATCCCCAGTGGTGCCAGTGCACTCTCTGGACTCACTGCACTGCATCCCCAGTGGTGCCAGTGCACTCTCTGGACTCACTGCACTGTGCACTCTATGGACTCAATGCAGTGCATTCCCCAGTGCACTCTATGGACTCAATGCAGTGCCAGTGCACTCTCTGGACTCACTGCAGTGCATCCCGAGTGGTGCCAGTGCACTCTCTGGACTCACTGCACTGCATCCCCAGTGGTGCCAGTGCACTCTCTGGACTCACTGCAGTGCATCCCCTGTGGTGCCAGTGCACTCTGTGGACTCACTGCACTGCATCCCCAGTGGTGCCAGTGCACTCTCTGGACTCACTGCACTACATCCCCAGAGGTGCCAGTGCACTCTCTGGACTCACTGCACTGCATCCCCAGTGGTGCCAGTGCACTCTCTGGACTCACTGCACTGCATCCGCAGTGGTGCCAGTGCACTCTCTGGACTCACTGCAGTGCATCCCCAGTGGTGCCAGTGCACTCTCTGGACTCACTGCACTGCATTCCCTGTGGTGCCAGTGCACTCTCTGGACTCACTGCACTGCATCCCCAGTGGTGCCAGTGCACTCTCTGGACTCACTGCAGTGCATCCCAGTGGTGCCAGTGAACCCTCTGGACTCACTGCACTGCATCCCCAGTGGTGCCAGTGCACTCTCTGGACTCACTGCAGTGCATCCCCAGTGGTGCCAGTGCACTCTCTGGACTCACTGCACTGCATCCCCAGTGGTGCCAGTGCACTCTCTGGACTCACTGCAGTGCATCCCCAGTGGTGCCAGTGCACTCTCTGGACTCACTGCACTGCATCCCCAGTGGTGCCAGTGCACTCTCTGGACTCACTGCAGTGCATCCCCAGTGGTGCCAGTGCACTCTCTGGACTCACTGCAGTGCATCCCCAGTGGTGCCAGTGCACTCTCTGGACTCACTGCACTGCATCCCCAGTGGTGCCAGTGCACTCTCTGGACTCACTGCAGTGCATCCCCAGTGGTGCCAGTGCACTCTCTGTAGTCACTGCACTGCATCCCCAGTGGTGCCAGTGCACTCTCTGGACTCACTGCACTGCATCCCCAGTGGTGCCAGTGCACTCTCTGGATTCACTGCACTGCATCCCCAGTGGTGCCAGTGCACTCTCTGGACTCACTGCAGTGCATCGCCAGTGGTGCCAGTGCACTCTCTGGACTCACTGCACTGCATCCCCAGTGGTGCCAGTGCACTCTCTGGACTCACTGCACTGCATCCCCAGTGGTGCCAGTGCACTCTCTGGACTCACTGCACTGCATCCCCAGTGGTGCCAGTGCACTCTCTGGATTCACTGCACTGCATCCCCAGTGGTGCCAGTGCACTCTCTGGACTCACTGCAGTGCATCCCAGTGGTGCCAGTGCACTCTCTGGATTCACTGCACTGCATCCCCAGTCGTGCCAGTGCACTCTCTGGACTCACTGCAGTGCATCCCCAGTGGTGCCAGTGCACTCTCTGGACTCACTGCAGTGCATCCCCAATGGTGCCAGTGCACTCTCTGGACTCACTGCACTGCATCCCCAGTGGTGCCAGTGCACTCTCTGGACTCACTGCAATGCATCCCCAGTGGTGCCAGTGCACTCTCTGCACTCACTGCACTGCATCCCCAGTGGTGCCAGTGCACTCTCTGGAGTCACTGCAGTGCATCCCCAGTGGTGCCAGTGCACTCTCTGGACTCACTGCACTGCATCCCCAGTGGTGCCAGTGCACTCTCTGGACTCACTGCACTGCATCCCCAGTGGTGCCAGTGCACTCTCTGCACTCACTGCGCTGCATCCCCAGTGGTGCCAGTGCACTCTCTGGACTCAATGCAGTGCATCCCAGTGGTGCCAGTGCACTCTCTGGACTCACTGCATTGAATCCCCACTGGTGCCAGTGCACTCTCTGGACTCACTGCACTGCATCCCCAGTGGTGCCAGTGCACTCTCTGGACTCACTGCACTGCATCCCCAGTGGTGCCAGTGCACTCTCTGGACTAACTGCATTGAATCCCCAGTGGTGCCAGTGCACTCTCTGGACTCACTGCACTGCATCCCCAGTGGTGCCAGTGCACTCTCTGGACTCACCGCAATGCATCCCCTAGTGGTGCCAGTGCACTCTCTGGACTCACTGCACTGCATTCCCAGTGGTGCCAGTGCACTCTCTGGACTCACTGCACTGCATCCCCAGTGGTGCCAGTGCACTCTCTGGAGTCACTGCAGTGCATCCCCAGTGGTGCCAGTGCACTCTCTGGAGTCACTGCAGTGCATCCCCAGTGGTGCCTGTGCACTCTCTGGACTCACTGCGCTGCATCGCGAGTGGTGCCAGTGCACTCTCTGGACTCACTGCACTGCATCCCCAGTGGTGCCAGTGCACTCTCTGGATTCACTGCACTGCATCCCCAGTGGTGCCAGTGCACTCTCTGGACTCACTGCAGTGCATCCCCAGTGGTGCCAGTGCACTCTCTGTACTCACTGCACTGCATCCCCAGAGGTGCCAGTGCACTCTCTGGATTCATTGCACTGCATCCCCAGTGGTGCCAGTGCACTCTCTGGATTCACTGCACTGAATCCCCACTGGTGCCAGTGCACTCTCTGGACTCACTGCACTGCATCCCCAGTGGTGCCAGTGCACTCTCTGGACTCAATGCAGTGCATCGCCAGTGGTGCCAGTGCATTCTCTGGACTAACTGCATTGAATCCCCACTGGTGCCAGTGCACTCTCTGGACTCACTGCACTGCATCCACAGTGGTGCCAGTGCACTCTCTGGACTCACTGCACTGCATCCCCAGTGTTGCCAGTGCATTCTCTGGACTAACTGCATTGAATCCCCACTGGTGCCAGTGCACTCTCTGGACTCACTGCACTGCATCCCCAGTGGTGCCAGTGCACTCTCTGGACTCACCGCAATGCATCCCTAGTGTTGCCAGTGCGCTCTCTGGAGTCACTGCACTGCATTCCCAAGGTGCCAGTGCACTCTATGGGCTCACTGCACTGCATCCCCTGAGGTGCCATTGCACTCTATGGACTCACTGCAGTGCATCCCCAGTGGTGCCAGTGCACTCTCTGGAGTCACTGCAGTGCATCCCCAGTGGTGCCTGTGCACTCTCTGGACTCACTGCGCTGCATCCCGAGTGGTGCCAGTGCACTCTCTGGACTCACTGCACTGCATCCCCAGTGGTGCCAGTGCACTCTCTGGATTCAATGCACTGCATCCCCAGTGGTGCCAGTGCACTCTCTGGACTCACTGCAGTGCATCCCCAGTGGTGCCAGTGCACTCTCTGTACTCACTGCACTGCATCCCCAGAGGTGCCAGTGCACTCTCTGGATTCACTGCACTGCATCCCCAGTGGTGCCAGTGCACTCTCTGGATTCATTGCACTGAATCCCCACTGGTGCCAGTGCACTCTCTGGACTCACTGCACTGCATCCCCAGTGGTGCCAGTGCACTCTCTGGACTCACTGCACTGCATCCCCAGTGGTGCCAGTGCACTCTCTGGACTCACTGCACTGCATCCCCAGTGGTGCCAGTGCACTCTCTGGATTCACTGCACTGCATCCGCAGTCGTGCCAGTGCACTCTCTGGAGTCACTGCAGTGCATCCCCAGTGGTGCCAGTGCAGTCTCTGGACTCACTGCAGTGCATCTCCAATGGTGCCAGTGCAGTCTCTGGACTCACTGCACTGCATCCCCAGTCGTGCCAGTGCAATCTCTGGACTCACTGCAGTGCATCCCCAGTGGTGCCACTGCCCTCTCTGGACTCACTGCACTGCATCCCCAGTGGTGCCAGTGCACTCTCTGGACTCACTGCACTGCATCCCCAGTGGTGCCTGTGCACTCTCTGGACTCACTGCACTGCATCCCCAGTGGTGCCAGTACACTCTATGGGCTCACTGCACTGCATCCCCTGAGGTGCCATTGCACTCTATGGACTCACTGCAGTGCATCCCCAGTGGTGCCAGTGCACTCTCTGGAGTCACTGCAGTGCATCCCCAGTGGTGCCTGTGCACTCTCTGGACTCACTGCGCTGCATCGCGAGTGGTGCCAGTGCACTCTCTGGACTCACTGCACTGCATCCCCAGTGGTGCCAGTGCACTCTCTGGATTCAATGCACTGCATCCCCAGTGGTGCCAGTGCACTCTCTGGACTCACTGCAGTGCATCCCCAGTGGTGCCAGTGCACTCTCTGTACTCACTGCACTGCATCCCCAGAGGTGCCAGTGCACTCTCTGGATTCACTGCACTGCATCCCCAGTGGTGCCAGTGCACTCTCTGGATTCATTGCACTGAATCCCCACTGGTGCCAGTGCACTCTCTGGACTCACTGCACTGCATCCCCAGTGGTGCCAGTGCACTCTCTGGACTCACTGCACTGCATCCCCAGTGGTGCCAGTGCACTCTCTGGACTCACTGCACTACATCCCCAGTGGTGCCAGTGCACTCTATGGGCTCACTGCACTGCATCCCCTGTGGTGCCAGTGCACTCTCTGGACTCACTGCAGTGCATCCCCAGTGGTACCAGTGCACTCTCTGGACTCACTGCAGTGCATCCCCAGTGGTGCCAGTGCACTCTCTGGACTCACTGCACTGCATCCCCAGTGGTGCCAGTGCACTCTCTGGACTCAATGCACTGCATCCCCAGTGGTGCCAGTGCACTCTCTGGACTCACTGCACTGCATCCCAGTGGTGCCAGTGCACTCTCTGTAGTCACTGCAGTGCATTCCCAGTGGTGCCAGTGCACTCTCTGGACTCACTGCACTGCATCCCCAGTGGTGCCAGTGCACTCTCTGGACTCACTGCATTGTATCCCCAGGGGTGCCAGTGCACTCTCTGGAGTCACTGCAGTGCATCCCCAGTGGTGCCAGTGCACTCTGTGGACTCACTGCACTGCATCCCCAAGGTGCCAGTGCACTCTCTGGACTCACTGCACTGCATCCCCAGTGGTGCCAGTGCACTCTCTGGACTCACTGCAGTGCATTCCCAGTGGTGCCAGTGCACTCTCTGGACTCACTGCACTGCATCCCCAGTGGTGCCAGTGCACTCTCTGGACTCACTGCACTGCATCCCCAGTGGTGCCAGTGCACTCTCTGGATTCACTGCACTGCATCCCCAGTGGTGCCAGTGCACTCTCTGGACTCACTGCAGTGCATCCCCAGTGGTGCCAGTGCACTCTGTGGACTCACTGCACTGCATCCCCAAGGTGCCTGTGCACTCTCTGGACTCACTGCACTGCATCCCCAGTGGTGCCAGTGCACTCTCTGGAGTCACTGCAGTGCATTCCCAGTGGTGCCAGTGCACTCTGTGGACTCACTGCACTGCATCCCCAAGGTGCCTGTGCACTCTCTGGAGTCACTGCAGTGCATCCCCAGTGGTGCCAGTGCACTCTGTGGACTCACTGCACTGCATCCCCAAGGTGCCTGTGCACTCTCTGGACTCACTGCACTGCATCCCCAGTGGTGCCAGTGCACTCTCTGGAGTCACTGCAGTGCATTCCCAGTGGTGCCAGTGCACTCTCTGGACTCACTGCACTGCATCCCCAGTGGTGCCAGTGCACTCTCTGGACTCACTGCACTGCATCCCCAGTGGTGCCAGTGCACTCTCTGGATTCACTGCACTGCATCCCCAGTGGTGCCAGTGCACTCTCTGGACTCACTGCAGTGCATCCCCAGTGGTGCCTGTGCACTCTCTGGACTCACTGCACTGCATCCCCAGTGGTGCCAGTACACTCTATGGGCTCACTGCACTGCATCCCCTGAGGTGCCATTGCACTCTATGGACTCACTGCAGTGCATCCCCAGTGGTGCCAGTGCACTCTCTGGATTCACTGCACTGCATCCGCAGTGGTGCCAGTGCACTCTCTGGACTCACTGCAGTGCATCCCCAGTGGTGCCAGTGCACTCTCTGGATTCACTGCACTGCATCCCCAGTGGTGCCAGTGCACTCTCTGGACTCACTGCACTGCATCCCAGTGGTGCCAGTGCACTCTCTGGACTCACTGCACTGCATCCCCAGAGGTGCCAGTGCACTCTCTGGATTCACTGCACTGAATCCCCAGTGGTGCCAGTGCACTCTCTGGACTCACTGCACTGCATCCCCAGTGGTGCCAGTGCACTCTCTGGATTCAATGCACTGCATCCCCAGTGTTGCCAGTGCACTCTCTGGACTCACTGCACTGCATCCCCAGTGGTGCCAGTGCACTCTCTGGACTCACTGCACTGCATCCCCTGTGGTGCCAGTGCACTCTCTGGACTCACTGCAGTGCATCCCCAGTGGTACCAGTGCACTCTCTGGACTCACTGCAGTGCATCGCCAGTGGTGCCAGTGCACTCTCTGGACTCACTGCAGTGCATCGCCAGTGGTGCCAGTGCACTCTCTGGACTCACTGCACTGCATCCCCAGTGGTGCCAGTGCACTCTCTGGACTCACTGCACTGCATCCCAGTGGTGCCAGTGCACTCTCTGGAGTCACTGCAGTGCATCCCCTGTGGTGGCAGTGCACTCTCTGGACTCACTGCAGTGCATCCCCTGTGGTGCCAGTGCACTCTCTGGACTCACTGCACTGCATTCCCAGTGCTGCCAGTGCACTCTCTGGACTCACTGCGCTGCATCCCCAGTGGTGCCAGTGCACTCTCTGGACTCACTGCAGTGCATCCCCAGTGGTGCCTGTGCACTCTCTGGACTCACTGCACTGCATCCCCAGTGGTGCCAGTACACTCTATGGGCTCACTGCACTGCATCCCCTGAGGTGCCATTGCACTCTATGGACTCACTGCAGTGCATCCCCAGTGGTGCCAGTGCACTCTCTGGATTCACTGCACTGCATCCGCAGTGGTGCCAGTGCACTCTCTGGACTCACTGCAGTGCATCCCCAGTGGTGCCAGTGCACTCTCTGGATTCAATGCACTGCATCCCCAGTGGTGCCAGTGCACTCTCTGGACTCACTGCACTGCATCACCAGTGGTGCCAGTGCACTCTCTGGACTCACTGCACTGCATCCCCAGAGGTGCCAGTGCACTCTCTGGATTCATTGCACTGAATCCCCAGTGGTGCCAGTGCACTCTCTGGACTCACTGCACTGCATCCCCAGTGGTGCCAGTGCACTCTCTGGATTCAATGCACTGCATCCCCAGTGTTGCCAGTGCACTCTCTGGACTCACTGCACTGCATCCCCAGTGGTGCCAGTGCACTCTCTGGACTCACTGCACTGCATCCCCTGTGGTGCCAGTGCACTCTCTGGACTCACTGCAGTGCATCCCCAGTGGTACCAGTGCACTCTCTGGACTCACTGCAGTGCATCGCCAGTGGTGCCAGTGCACTCTCTGGACTCACTGCAGTGCATCGCCAGTGGTGCCAGTGCACTCTCTGGACTCACTGCACTGCATCCCCAGTGGTGCCAGTGCACTCTCTGGACTCACTGCACTGCATCCCAGTGGTGCCAGTGCACTCTCTGGAGTCACTGCAGTGCATCCCCTGTGGTGGCAGTGCACTCTCTGGACTCACTGCAGTGCATCCCCTGTGGTGCCAGTGCACTCTCTGGACTCACTGCACTGCATTCCCAGTGCTGCCAGTGCACTCTCTGGACTCACTGCGCTGCATCCCCAGTGGTGCCAGTGCACTCTCTGGACTCAATGCAGTGCATCGCCAGTGGTGCCAGTGCATTCTCTGGACTAACTGCATTGAATCCCCACTGGTGCCAGTGCACTCTCTGGACTCACTGCACTGCATCCCCAGTGGTGCCAGTGCACTCTCTGGACTCACTGCACTGCATCCCCAGTGTTGCCAGTGCATTCTCTGGACTAACTGCATTGAATCCCCACTGGTGCCAGTGCACTCTCTGGACTCACTGCACTGCATCCCCAGTGGTGCCAGTGCACTCTCTGGACTCACCGCAATGCATCCCTAGTGTTGGCAGTGCACTCTTTTGTCTCACTGCACTGCATTCCCAAGGTGCCAGTGCACTCTCTGGACTCACTGCACTGCATCCCCAGTGGTGCCAGTGCACTCTCTGGAGTCACTGCAGTGCATCCCCAGTGGTGCCTGTGCACTCTCTGGACTCACTGCGCTGCATCGCGAGTGGTGCCAGTGCACTCTCTGGACTCACTGCACTGCATCCCCAGTGGTGCCAGTGCACTCTCTGGATTCAATGCACTGCATCCCCAGTGGTGCCAGTGCACTCTCTGGACTCACTGCAGTGCATCCCCAGTGGTGCCAGTGCACTCTCTGTACTCACTGCACTGCATCCCCAGAGGTGCCAGTGCACTCTCTGGATTCATTGCACTGCATCCCCAGTGGTGCCAGTGCACTCTCTGGATTCATTGCACTGAATCCCCACTGGTGCCAGTGCACTCTCTGGACTCACTGCACTGCATCCCCAGTGGTGCCAGTGCACTCTCTGGACTCACTGCACTGCATCCCCAGTGGTGCCAGTGCACTCTCTGGACTCACTGCACTACATCCCCAGTGGTGCCAGTGCACTCTATGGGCTCACTGCACTGCATCCCCTGTGGTGCCAGTGCACTCTCTGGACTCACTGCAGTGCATCCCCAGTGGTACCAGTGCACTCTCTGGACTCACTGCAGTGCATCCCCAGTGGTGCCAGTGCACTCTCTGGACTCACTGCACTGCATCCCCAGTGGTGCCAGTGCACTCTCTGGACTCAATGCACTGCATCCCCAGTGGTGCCAGTGCACTCTCTGGACTCACTGCACTGCATCCCAGTGGTGCCAGTGCACTCTCTGTAGTCACTGCAGTGCATTCCCAGTGGTGCCAGTGCACTCTCTGGACTCACTGCACTGCATCCCCAGTGGTGCCAGTGCACTCTCTGGACTCACTGCATTGTATCCCCAGGGGTGCCAGTGCACTCTCTGGAGTCACTGCAGTGCATCCCCAGTGGTGCCAGTGCACTCTGTGGACTCACTGCACTGCATCCCCAAGGTGCCTGTGCACTCTCTGGACTCACTGCACTGCATCCCCAGTGGTGCCAGTGCACTCTCTGGAGTCACTGCAGTGCATTCCCAGTGGTGCCAGTGCACTCTCTGGACTCACTGCACTGCATCCCCAGTGGTGCCAGTGCACTCTCTGGACTCACTGCACTGCATCCCCAGTGGTGCCAGTGCACTCTCTGGACTCACTGCAGTGCATCCCCAGTGGTGCCAGTGCACTCTGTGGACTCACTGCACTGCATCCCCAAGGTGCCTGTGCACTCTCTGGACTCACTGCACTGCATCCCCAGTGGTGCCAGTGCACTCTCTGGAGTCACTGCAGTGCATTCCCAGTGGTGCCAGTGCACTCTGTGGACTCACTGCACTGCATCCCCAAGGTGCCTGTGCACTCTCTGGAGTCACTGCAGTGCATCCCCAGTGGTGCCAGTGCACTCTGTGGACTCACTGCACTGCATCCCCAAGGTGCCTGTGCACTCTCTGGACTCACTGCACTGCATCCCCAGTGGTGCCAGTGCACTCTCTGGAGTCACTGCAGTGCATTCCCAGTGGTGCCAGTGCACTCTCTGGACTCACTGCACTGCATCCCCAGTGGTGCCAGTGCACTCTCTGGACTCACTGCACTGCATCCCCAGTGGTGCCAGTGCACTCTCTGGATTCACTGCACTGCATCCCCAGTGGTGCCAGTGCACTCTCTGGACTCACTGCAGTGCATCCCCAGTGGTGCCTGTGCACTCTCTGGACTCACTGCACTGCATCCCCAGTGGTGCCAGTACACTCTATGGGCTCACTGCACTGCATCCCCTGAGGTGCCATTGCACTCTATGGACTCACTGCAGTGCATCCCCAGTGGTGCCAGTGCACTCTCTGGATTCACTGCACTGCATCCGCAGTGGTGCCAGTGCACTCTCTGGACTCACTGCAGTGCATCCCCAGTGGTGCCAGTGCACTCTCTGGATTCAATGCACTGCATCCCCAGTGGTGCCAGTGCACTCTCTGGACTCACTGCACTGCATCACCAGTGGTGCCAGTGCACTCTCTGGACTCACTGCACTGCATCCCCAGAGGTGCCAGTGCACTCTCTGGATTCATTGCACTGAATCCCCAGTGGTGCCAGTGCACTCTCTGGACTCACTGCACTGCATCCCCAGTGGTGCCAGTGCACTCTCTGGATTCAATGCACTGCATCCCCAGTGTTGCCAGTGCACTCTCTGGACTCACTCACTGCATCCCCACAGTGCATCACCCTGCAGTGGTGCCAGTGCACTCTCTGGACTCACAGTGCATCCCCACCAGTGCACTCTCTGGACTCCCAGTGTGGTGCCAGTGCACTCTCTGGACTCTGCAGTGCATCGCCACAGTCACTCTCTGGACTCACTGTGCATCCCCCCAGTGGTGCATCCCAGTGGTGCCAGTGCACTCTCTGAGTCACTCACTGCAGTGCACTCTCTGGACTCTGCCAGTGGTGCCAGTGCACTCTCTGGACTCACTGCACTGCATTCCCAGTGCTGCCAGTGCACTCTCTGGACTCACTCAGCACTGCATCCCCAGTGGTGCCAGTGCACTCTCTGGACTCACTGCACTGCATCCCAGTGGTGCCAGTGCACTCTCTGGAGTCACTGCAGTGCATCCCCTGTGGTGGCAGTGCACTCTCTGGACTCACTGCAGTGCATCCCCTGTGGTGCCAGTGCACTCTCTGGACTCACTGCACTGCATTCCCAGTGCTGCCAGTGCACTCTCTGGACTCACTGCGCTGCATCCCCAGTGGTGCCAGTGCACTCTCTGGACTCAATGCAGTGCATCGCCAGTGGTGCCAGTGCATTCTCTGGACTAACTGCATTGAATCCCCACTGGTGCCAGTGCACTCTCTGGACTCACTGCACTGCATCGCGAGTGGTGCCAGTGCACTCTCTGGACTCACTGCACTGCATCCCCAGTGTTGCCAGTGCATTCTCTGGACTAACTGCATTGAATCCCCACTGGTGCCAGTGCACTCTCTGGACTCACTGCACTGCATCCCCAGTGGTGCCAGTGCACTCTCTGGACTCACCGCAATGCATCCCTAGTGTTGGCAGTGCACTCTTTTGTCTCACTGCACTGCATTCCCAAGGTGCCAGTGCACTCTCTGGACTCACTGCACTGCATCCCCAGTGGTGCCAGTGCACTCTCTGGAGTCACTGCACTGCATCCCCAAGGTGCCAGTGCACTCTCTGGACTCACTGCACTGCATCCCCAGTGGTGCCAGTGCACTCTCTGGATTCATTGCAGTGCATCCCCAGTCGTGCCAGTGCACTCTCTGGACTCACTGCAGTGCATCCCCTGTGGTGCCAGTGCACTCTCTGGACTCACTGCACTGCATCGCCAGTGGTGCCAGTGCACTCTCTGGACTCACTGCACTGCATCCCCAGTGGTGCCAGTGCACTCTCTGCACTCACTGCGCTGCATCCCCAGTGGTGCCAGTGCACTCTATGGACTCACTGCACTGCATCCCCAGTGGTGCCAGTGCACTCTCTGGACTCACTGCAGTGCATCCCCAGTGGTGCCAGTGCACTCTATGGACTCACTGCACTGCATTCCCTGTGGTGCCAGTGCACTCTCTGGACTCACTGCACTGCATCCCCAGTGGTGCCAGTGCACTCTCTGGACTCACTGCAGTGCATCCGAAGTGGTGCCAGTGCACTCTCTGGAGTCACTGCGCTGCATCCCCAGTGGTGCCAGTGCACTCTCTGGACTCACTGCACTGCATCCCCAGTGTTGCCAGTGCATTCTCTGGACTAACTGCATTGAATCCCCACTGGTGCCAGTGCACTCTCTGGAGTCACTGCACTGCATCCCCAGTGGTGCCAGTGCACTCTCTGGACTCACTGCAGTGCATCCCCAGTGGTGCCAGTGCACTCTCTGGACTCAATGCAATGCATCCCTAGTGTTGCCAGTGCACTCTCTGGACTCACTGCACTGCATCCCCAGTGGTGCCAGTGCACTCTCTGGACTCACTGCACTGCATCCCCAGTGGTGCCAGTGCACTCTCTGGACTCACTGCACTGCATCCCCAGTGGTGCCAGTGCATTCTCTGGACTAACTGCATTGAATCCCCAGTGGTGCCAGTGCACTCTCTGGAGTCACTGCACTGCATCCCCAGTGGTGCCAGTGCACTCTCTGGATTCACTGCACTGCATCCCCACTGGTGCCAGTGCACTCTCTGGACTCACTGCACTGCATCCCCAGCGGTGCCAGTGCACTCTCTGGACTCACTGCACTGCATCCCCAATGGTGCCTGTGCACTCTATGGACTCAATGCAGTGCATTCCGAGGAGTGCCAGTGCACTCTCTGGACTCACTGCAGTGCATCCCGAGTGGTGCCAGTGCACTCTCTGGACTCACTGCACTGCATCCCCAGTGGTGCCAGTGCACTCTCTGGACTCACTGCAGTGCATCCCCTGTGGTGCCAGTGCACTCTGTGGACTCACTGCACTGCATCCCCAGTGGTGCCAGTGCACTCTCTGGACTCACTGCACTACATCCCCAGAGGTGCCAGTGCACTCTCTGGACTCACTGCACTGCATCCCCAGTGGTGCCAGTGCACTCTCTGGACTCACTGCAGTGCATCCGCAGTGGTGCCAGTGCACTCTCTGGACTCACTGCAGTGCATCCCCAGTGGTGCCAGTGCACTCTCTGGACTCACTGCACTGCATTCCCTGTGGTGCCAGTGCACTCTCTGGACTCACTGCACTGCATCCCCAGTGGTGCCAGTGCACTCTCTGGACTCACTGCAGTGCATCCCAGTGGTGCCAGTGAACCCTCTGGACTCACTGCACTGCATCCCCAGTGGTGCCAGTGCACTCTCTGGACTCACTGCAGTGCATCCGAAGTGGTGCCAGTGCACTCTCTGGAGTCACTGCACTGCATCCCCAGTGGTGCCAGTGCACTCTCTGGACTCACTGCAGTGCATCCTCAGTGGTGCCAGTGCACTCTCTGGATTCACTGCACTGCATCCGCAGTGGTGCCAGTGCACTCTCTGGAGTCACTGCAGTGCATCCCCAGTGGTGGCAGTGCACTCTCTGGACTCACTGCAGTGCATCCCCAATGGTGCCAGTGCAGTCTCTGGACTCACTGCACTGCATCCCCAGTCGTGCCAGTGCAATCTCTGGACTCACTGCAGTGCATCCCCAGTGGTGCCAGTGCACTCTCTGTAGTCACTGCACTGCATCCCCAGTGGTGCCAGTGCACTCTCTGGACTCACTGCACTGCATCCCCAGCGTGCCAGTGCACTCTCTGGATTCACTGCACTGCATCCCCAGTGGTTCCAGTGCACTCTCTGGACTCACTGCAGTGCATCGCCACTGGTGCCAGTGCACTCTCTGGAGTCACTGCACTGCATCCCCAGTGGTGCCAGTGCACTCTCTGGACTCACTGCACTGCATCCCCAGTGGTGCCATTGCACTCTATGGACTCACTGCACTGCATCCCCAGTGGTGCCAGTGCACTCTCTGGATTCACTGCACTGCATCCCCAGTGGTGCCAGTGCACTCTCTGGACTCACTGCAGTGCATCCTCAGTGGTGCCAGTGCATTCTCTAGATTCACTGCACTGCATCCGCAGTCGTGCCAGTGCACTCTCTGGACTCACTGCAGTGCATCCCCAGTGGTGCCAGTGCACTCTCTGGACTCACTGCAGTGCATCCCCAATGGTGCCAGTGCAGTCTCTGGACTCACTGCACTGCATCCCCAGTGGTGCCAGTGCACTCTCTGGACTCACTGTAATGCAGCCCCAGTGGTGCCAGTGCACTCTCTGCACTCACTGCACTGCATCTTCAGTGGTGCCAGTGCACTCTCTGGAGTCACTGCAGTGCATCCCCAGTGGCGCCTGTGCACTCTCTGGACTCACTGCGCTGCATCGCGAGTGGTGCCAGTGCACTCTCTGGACTCACTGCACTGCATCCCCAGTGGTGCCAGTGCACTCTCTGCACTCACTGCGCTGCATCCCCAGTGGTGCCAGTGCACTCTCTGGACTCAATGCGGTGCATCGCCAGTGGTGCCAGTGCATTCTCTGGACTAACTGCATTGAATCCCCACTGGTGCCAGTGCACTCTCTGGACTCACTGCACTGCATCCACAGTGGTGCCAGTGCACTCTCTGGACTCACTGCACTGCATCCCCAGTGTTGCCAGTGCATTCTCTGGACTAACTGCATTGAATCCCCACTGGTGCCAGTGCACTCTCTGGACTCACTGCACTGCATCCCCAGTGGTGCCAGTGCACTCTCTGGACTCACCGCAATGCATCCCTAGTGTTGCCAGTGCACTCTCTGGAGTCACTGCACTGCATTCCCAAGGTGCCAGTGCACTCTCTGGACTCACTGCACTGCATCCCCAGTGGTGCCAGTGCACTCTCTGGAGTCACTGCACTGCATCCCCAAGGTGCCAGTGCACTCTCTGGACTCACTGCACTGAATCCCCAGTGGTGCCAGTGCACTCTCTGGACTCACTGCACTGCATCCCCAGTGGTGCCAGTGCACTCTCTGGAGTCATTGCAGTGCATCCCCAGTGGTGCCAGTGCACTCTCTGGACTCACTGCAGTGCATCCCCTGTGGTGCCAGTGCACTCTCTGGACTCACTGCACTGCATCCCCAGTGGTGCCAGTGCACTCTCTGGACTCACTGCACTGCATCCCCAGTGGTGCCAGTGCACTCTCTGCACTCACTGCGCTGCATCCCCAGTGGTGCCAGTGCACTCTATGGACTCACTGCACTGCATCCCCAGTGGTGCCAGTGCACTCTCTGGACTCACTGCACTGCATCCCCTGTGGTGCCAGTGCACTCTCTGGACTCACTGCACTGCATTCCCTGTGGTGCTAGTGCACTCTCTGGACTCACTGCAGTGCATCCGCAGTGGTGCCAGTGTACTCTGTGGACTCACTGCACTGCATCCCAAGTGGTGCCAGTGAACCCTCTGGACTCACTGCACTGCATCCCCAGTGGTGCCAGTGCACTCTCTGGACTCACTGCAGTGCATCGCCAGTGGTGCCAGTGCACTCTATGGACTCACTGCAGTGCATCCCCAGTGGTGCCAGTGCACTCTCTGGATTCACTGCACTGCATCCGCAGTGGTGCCAGTGCACTCTCTGGACTCACTGCAGTGCATCCCCAGTGGTGCCAGTGCACTCTCTGGATTCAATGCACTGCATCCCCAGTGGTGCCAGTGCACTCTCTGGACTCACTGCACTGCATCACCAGTGGTGCCAGTGCACTCTCTGGACTCACTGCACTGCATCCCCAGAGGTGCCAGTGCACTCTCTGGATTCATTGCACTGAATCCCCAGTGGTGCCAGTGCACTCTCTGGACTCACTGCACTGCATCCCCAGTGGTGCCAGTGCACTCTCTGGATTCAATGCACTGCATCCCCAGTGTTGCCAGTGCACTCTCTGGACTCACTGCACTGCATCCCCAGTGGTGCCAGTGCACTCTCTGGACTCACTGCACTGCATCCCCAGTGGTGCCAGTGCACTCTCTGGACTCACTGCACTGCATCCCCTGTGGTGCCAGTGCACTCTCTGGACTCACTGCAGTGCATCCCCAGTGGTACCAGTGCACTCTCTGGACTCACTGCAGTGCATCGCCAGTGGTGCCAGTGCACTCTCTGGACTCACTGCAGTGCATCGCCAGTGGTGCCAGTGCACTCTCTGGACTCACTGCACTGCATCCCCAGTGGTGCCAGTGCACTCTCTGGACTCACTGCACTGCATCCCAGTGGTGCCAGTGCACTCTCTGGAGTCACTGCAGTGCATCCCCTGTGGTGGCAGTGCACTCTCTGGACTCACTGCAGTGCATCCCCTGTGGTGCCAGTGCACTCTCTGGACTCACTGCACTGCATTCCCAGTGGTGCCAGTGCACTCTCTGGACTCACTGCGCTGCATCCCCAGTGGTGCCAGTGCACTCTCTGGACTCAATGCAGTGCATCGCCAGTGGTGCCAGTGCATTCTCTGGACTAACTGCATTGAATCCCCACTGGTGCCAGTGCACTCTCTGGACTCACTGCACTGCATCCCCAGTGGTGCCAGTGCACTCTCTGGACTCACTGCACTGCATCCCCAGTGTTGCCAGTGCATTCTCTGGACTAACTGCATTGAATCCCCACTGGTGCCAGTGCACTCTCTGGACTCACTGCACTGCATCCCCAGTGGTGCCAGTGCACTCTCTGGACTCACCGCAATGCATCCCTAGTGTTGCCAGTGCACTCTTTTGTCTCACTGCACTGCATTCCCAAGGTGCCAGTGCACTCTCTGGACTCACTGCACTGCATCCCCAGTGGTGCCAGTGCACTCTCTGGAGTCACTGCACTGCATCCCCAAGGTGCCAGTGCACTCTCTGGACTCACTGCACTGCATCCCCAGTGGTGCCAGTGCACTCTCTGGACTCACTGCACTGCATCCCCAGTGGTGCCAGTGCACTCTCTGGACTCACTGCAGTGCATCCCCAGTGGTGCCAGTGCACTCTCTGGACTCACTGCACTGCATCCCCTGTGGTGCCAGTGCACTCTCTGGACTCACTGCACTGCATCCCCAGTGGTGCCAGTGCACTCTCTGGACTCACTGCAGTGCATCCCCAGTGGTGCCAGTGCACTCTCTGAACTCACTGCACTGCATTCCCTGTGGTGCCAGTGCACTCTCTGGACTCACTGCAGTGCATCCGCAGTGGTGCCAGTGCACTCTGTGGACTCACTGCACTGCATCCCAAGTGGTGCCAGTGAACCCTCTGGACTCACTGCAGTGCATCCGAAGTGGTGCCAGTGCACTCTCTGGAGTCACTGCGCTGCATCCCCAGTGGTGCTAGTGCACTCTCTGGACTCACTGCAGTGCATCCCCAGTGGTGCCAGTGCACTCTCTGGACTCACTGCAGTGCATCCTCAGTGGTGCCAGTGCACTCTCTGGATTCACTGCACTGCATCCGCAGTCGTGCCAGTGCACTCTCTGGAGTCACTGCAGTGCATCCCCAGTGGTGCCAGTGCAGTCTCTGGACTCACTGCAGTGCATCTCCAATGGTGCCAGTGCAGTCTCTGGACTCACTGCACTGCATCCCCAGTCGTGCCAGTGCAATCTCTGGACTCACTGCAGTGCATCCCCAGTGGTGCCACTGCCCTCTCTGGACTCACTGCACTGCATCCCCAGTGGTGCCAGTGCACTCTCTGGACTCACTGCAGTGCATCCCCAGTGGTGCCTGTGCACTCTCTGGACTCACTGCACTGCATCCCCAGTGGTGCCAGTACACTCTATGGGCTCACTGCACTGCATCCCCTGAGGTGCCATTGCACTCTATGGACTCACTGCAGTGCATCCCCAGTGGTGCCAGTGCACTCTCTGGATTCACTGCACTGCATCCCCAGTGGTGCCAGTGCACTCTCTGGACACACTGCAGTGCATCCCCAGTGGTGCCAGTGCACTCTCTGGATTCAATGCACTGCATCCCCAGTGGTGCCAGTGCACTCTCTGGACTCACTGCACTGCATCCCCAGTGGTGCCAGTGCACTCTCTGGACTCACTGCACTGCATCCCCAGTGGTGCCAGTGCACTCTCTGGACTCACTGCACTGCATCCCCAGTGGTGCCAGTGCACTCTCTGGACTCATTGCACTGAATCCCCAGTGGTGCCAGTGCAGTCTCTGGACTCACTGCACTGCATCCCCAGTGGTGCCAGTGCACTCTCTGGATTCAATGCACTGCATCCCCAGTGTTGCCAGTGCACTCTTTGAACTCACTGCACTGCATCCCCAGTGGTGCCAGTGCACTCTCTGGACTCACTGCACTGCATCCCCTGTGGTGCCAGTGCACTCTCTGGACTCACTGCAGTGCATCCCCAGTGGTACCAGTGCACTCTCTGGACTCACTGCAGTGCATCGCCAGTGGTGCCAGTGCACTCTCTGGACTCACTGCAGTGCATCCCCAGTGGTGCCAGTGCACTCTCTGGACTCACTGCACTGCATCCCAGTGGTGCCAGTGCACTCTCTGGAGTCACTGCAGTGCATCCCCTGTGGTGGCAGTGCACTCTCTGGACTCACTGCAGTGCATCCCTAGTGGTGCCAGTGCACTCTCTGGACTCACTGCACTGCATCCCCAGTGGTGCCAGTGCACTCTCTGGACTCACTGCACTGCATCCCCAAGGTGCCTGTGCACTCTCTGGACTCACTGCAGTGCATTCCCAGTGGTGCCAGTGCACTCTCTGGAGTCACTGCAGTGCATTCCCAGTGGTGCCAGTGCACTCTCTGGACTCACTGCACTGCATCCCCAGTGGTGCCAGTGCACTCTCTGGATTCACTGCAGTGCATCCCCAGTGGTGCCAGTGCACTCTCTGGATTCACTGCACTGCATCCCCAGTGGTACCAGTGCACTCTCTGGACTCACTGCAGTGCATCCCCAGTGGTGCCAGTGCACTCTCTGGATTCACTGCACTGCATCCCCAGTGGTGCCAGTGCACTCTCTGGACTCACTGCAGTGCATCCCCAGTGTTGCCAGTGCATTCTCTGGACTCACTGCAGTGCATCCCCAGTGGTGCCAGTGCACTCTCTGGATTCACTGCACTGCATCCCCACTGGTGCCAGTGCACTCTCTGGACTCACTGCACTGCATCCCCAGTGGTGCCAGTGCACTCTCTGGACTCACTGCACTGCATCCCCAGTGGTGCCAGTGCACTCTCTGGACTCACTGCAGTGCATCCCCAATGGTTCCAGTGCAGTCTCTGGACTCACTGCACTGCATCCCCAGTCGTGCCAGTGCAATCTCTGGACTCACTGCAGTGCATCCCCAGTGGTGCCACTGCCCTCTCTGGACTCACTGCACTGCATCCCTAATGTTGCCAGTCCACTCTCTGGATTCACTGCACTGCATCTCCTATGATGCCAGTGCACTCTTTGGACTCACTGCACTACATCCCCAGTGGTGCCAGTGCACTCTCTGGACTCACTGCAGTGCATCCCCAGTGGTGCCAGTGCACTCTCTGGACTCACTGCAGTGCATCGCCAGTGGTGACAGTGCACTCTCTGGACTCACTGCACTGCATCCCCAGTGTGCCAGTGCACTCTCTGGATTCACTGCACTGCATCCCCAGTGGTTCCAGTGCACTCTCTGGACTCACTGCAGTGCATCCCTAATGTTGCCAGTGCACTCTCTGGATTCAATGCACTGCATCCCCAGTGGTGCCAGTGCACTCTCTGGACTCACTGCACTGCATCCCCAGTGGTGCCAGTGCACTCTCTGTACTCACTGCACTGCATCCCCAGAGGTGCCAGTGCACTCTCTGGATTCATTGCACTGAATCCCCAGTGGTGCCAGTGCACTCTCTGGACTCACTGCACTGCATCCCCAGCGGTGCCAGTGCACTCTCTGGACTCACTGCAGTGCATCCCCAGTGGTGCCAGTGCACTCTCTGGACTCACTGCACTGCATCCCCAGTGGTGCCAGTGCACTCTCTGGACTCACTGCACTGCATCCCCTGTGGTGCCAGTGCACTCTCTGGACTCACTGCAGTGCATCCCCAGTGGTACCAGTGCACTCTCTGGACTCACTGCAGTGCATCCCCAGTGGTGCCAGTGCACTCTCTGAACTCACTGCACTGCATCCCCAGTGGTGCCAGTGCACTCTCTGGACTCAATGCACTGCATCCCCAGTGGTGCCAGTGCACTCTCTGGACTCACTGCACTGCATCCCCAGTCGTGCCAGTGCAATCTCTGGACTCACTGCAGTGCATCCCCAGTGGTGCCACTGCCCTCTCTGGACTCACTGCACTGCATCCCCAGTGGTGCCAGTGCACTCTCTGGAGTCACTGCAGTGCATCCCCTGTGGTGGCAGTGCACTCTCTGGACTCACTGCACTGCATCCCCAGTGGTGCCAGTGCACTCTCTGGACTCACTGCACTGCATCCCCAGTGGTGCCAGTGCACTCTCTGGACTCACTGCACTGCATCCCAGTGGTGCCAGTGCACTCTCTGGAGTCACTGCAGTGCATCCCCAGTGGTGCCAGTGCACTCTCTGGAGTCACTGCAGTGCATTCCCAGTGGTGCCAGTGCACTCTCTGGACTCACTGCCCTGCATCCCCAGTGGTGCCAGTGCACTCTCTGGACTCACTGCACTGCATCCCCAGTGGTGCCAGTGCACTCTCTGGACTCACTGCACTGCATCCCCAGAGGTGCCAGTGCACTCTCTGGATTCATTGCACTGAATCCCCAGTGGTGCCAGTGCAGTCTCTGGACTCACTGCACTGCATCCCCAGTGGTGCCAGTGCACTCTCTGGATTCAATGCACTGCATCCCCAGTGTTGCCAGTGCACTCTCTGGACTCACTGCACTGCATCCCCAGTGGTGCCAGTGCACTCTCTGGACTCACTGCACTGCATCCCCTGTGGTGCCAGTGCACTCTCTGGACTCACTGCAGTGCATCCCCAGTGGTACCAGTGCACTCTCTGGACTCACTGCAGTGCATCGCCAGTGGTGCCAGTGCACTCTCTGGACTCACTGCAGTGCATCCCCAGTGGTGCCAGTGCACTCTCTGGACTCACTGCACTGCATCCCAGTGGTGCCAGTGCACTCTCTGGACTCACTGCACTGCATCCCCAGTGGTGCCAGTGCACTCTCTGGACTCACTGCACTGCATCCCCAAGGTGCCTGTGCACTCTCTGGACTCACTGCAGTGCATTCCCAGTGGTGCCAGTGCACTCTCTGGAGTCACTGCAGTGCATTCCCAGTGGTGCCAGTGCACTCTCTGGACTCACTGCACTGCATCCCCAGTGGTGCCAGTGCACTCTCTGGATTCACTGCAGTGCATCCCCAGTGGTGCCAGTGCACTCTCTGGATTCACTGCACTGCATCCCCAGTGGTACCAGTGCACTCTCTGGACTCACTGCAGTGCATCCCCAGTGGTGCCAGTGCACTCTCTGGATTCACTGCACTGCATCCCCAGTGGTGCCAGTGCACTCTCTGGACTCACTGCAGTGCATCCCCAGTGTTGCCAGTGCATTCTCTGGACTCACTGCAGTGCATCCCCAGTGGTGCCAGTGCACTCTCTGGATTCACTGCACTGCATCCCCACTGGTGCCAGTGCACTCTCTGGACTCACTGCACTGCATCCCCAGTGGTGCCAGTGCACTCTCTGGACTCACTGCACTGCATCCCCAGTGGTGCCAGTGCACTCTCTGGACTCACTGCAGTGCATCCCCAATGGTTCCAGTGCAGTCTCTGGACTCACTGCACTGCATCCGCAGTCGTGCCAGTGCAATCTCTGGACTCACTGCAGTGCATCCCCAGTGGTGCCACTGCCCTCTCTGGACTCACTGCACTGCATCCCTAATGTTGCCAGTCCACTCTCTGGATTCACTGCACTGCATCTCCTATGATGCCAGTGCACTCTTTGGACTCACTGCACTACATCCCCAGTGGTGCCAGTGCACTCTCTGGACTCACTGCAGTGCATCCCCAGTGGTGCCAGTGCACTCTCTGGACTCACTGCAGTGCATCGCCAGTGGTGACAGTGCACTCTCTGGACTCACTGCACTGCATCCCCAGTGTGCCAGTGCACTCTCTGGATTCACTGCACTGCATCCCCAGTGGTTCCAGTGCACTCTCTGGACTCACTGCAGTGCATCCCTAATGTTGCCAGTGCACTCTCTGGATTCAATGCACTGCATCCCCAGTGGTGCCAGTGCACTCTCTGGACTCACTGCACTGCATCCCCAGTGGTGCCAGTGCACTCTCTGTACTCACTGCACTGCATCCCCAGAGGTGCCAGTGCACTCTCTGGATTCATTGCACTGAATCCCCAGTGGTGCCAGTGCACTCTCTGGACTCACTGCAGTGCATCCCCTGTGGTGGCAGTGCACTCTCTGGACTCACTGCAGTGCATCCCCAGTGGTGCCAGTGCACTCTCTGGACTCACTGCACTGCATCCCCAGTGGTGCCAGTGCACTCTCTGGACTCACTGCACTGCATCCCCTGTGGTGCCAGTGCACTCTCTGGACTCACTGCAGTGCATCCCCAGTGGTACCAGTGCACTCTCTGGACTCACTGCAGTGCATCCCCAGTGGTGCCAGTGCACTCTCTGAACTCACTGCACTGCATCCCCAGTGGTGCCAGTGCACTCTCTGGACTCAATGCACTGCATCCCCAGTGGTGCCAGTGCACTCTCTGGACTCACTGCACTGCATCCCAGTGGTGCCAGTGCACTCTCTGGAGTCACTGCAGTGCATCCCCTGTGGTGGCAGTGCACTCTCTGGACTCACTGCAGTGCATCCCCAGTGGTGCCAGTGCACTCTCTGGACTCACTGCACTGCATCCCCAGTGGTGCCAGTGCACTCTCTCGACTCACTGCACTGCATCCCCAAGGTGCCTGTGCACTCTCTGGACTCACTGCAGTGCATCCCCAGTGGTGCCAGTGCACTCTCTGGAGTCACTGCAGTGCATTCCCAGTGGTGCCAGTGCACTCTCTGGACTCACTGCAGTGCATCCCCAGTGGTGCCAGTGCACTCTCTGGATTCACTGCACTGCATCCCCAGTGGTGCCAGTGCACTCTCTGGACTCACTGCAGTGCATCCCCAAGGTGCCAGTGCACTCTCTGGACTCACTGCACTGCATCCCCAGTGGTGCCAGTGCACTCTCTGGACTCACTGCAGTGCATCCCCAGTGGTGCCAGTGCACTCTCTGGATTCACTGCACTGCATCCGCAGTGGTGCCAGTGCACTCTCTGGACTCACTGTAGTGCATCCCCAGTGGTGCCAGTGCACTCTCTGGACTCACTGCACTGCATCCCCAGTGGTGCCAGTGCACTCTCTGGACTCAATGCACTGCATCCCCAGTGGTGCCAGTGCACTCTCTGGACTCACTGCACTGCATCACCAGTGGTGCCAGTGCACTCTATGGACTCACTGCACTGCATCCCCAGAGGTGCCAGTGCACTCTCTGGATTCATTGCACTGAATCCCCAGTGGTGCCAGTGCACTCTCTGGACTCACTGCACTGCATCCCCAGTGGTGCCAGTGTGCTCTCTGGATTCAATGCACTGCATCCCCAGTGTTGCCAGTGCACTCTCTGGACTCACTGCAGTGCATCCCCAGTGGTGCCAGTGCACTCTCTGGACTCACTGCACTGCATCCCCAGTGGTGCCAGTGCACTCTATGGGCTCACTGCACTGCATCCCCTGTGGTGCCAGTGCACTCTCTGGACTCACTGCAGTGCATCTCCAGTGGTACCAGTGCACTCTCTGGACTCACTGCAGTGCATCCCCAGTGGTGCCAGTGCACTCTCTGGACTCACTGCCCTGCATCCCCAGTGGTGCCAGTGCACTCTCTGGACTCACTGCACTGCATCCCCAGTGGTGCCAGTGCACTCTCCGGACTCACTGCAGTGCATCCCCAGTGGTGCCAGTGCACTCTCTGGATTCACTGCACTGCATCCCCAGTGGTGCCAGTGCACTCTCTGGACTCACTGCAGTGCATCCCCAGTGTTGCCAGTGCATTCTCTGGACTCACTGCAGTGCATCCCCAGTGGTGCCAGTGCACTCTCTGGAATCACTGCAGTGCATCCCCAGTGGTGCCAGTGCACTCTCTGAAGTCACTGCAGTGCATCCCCAGTGGTGCCAGTGCACTCTCTGGACTCACTGCACTGCATCCCCAGTCGTGCCAGTGCACTCTCTGAAGTCACTGCAGTGCATCCCCAGTGGTGCCAGTGCACTCTCTGGACTCACTGCACTGCATCCCCACTGGTGCCAGTGCACTCTCTGGACTCACTGCACTGCATCCCCAGTGGTGCCAGTGCACTCTCTGGACTCACTGCAGTGCATCCCCAATGGTGCCAGTGCAGTCTCTGGACTCACTGCACTGCATCCCCAGTCGTGCCAGTGCAATCTCTGGACTCACTGCAGTGCATCCCCAGTGGTGCCACTGCCCTCTCTGGACTCACTGCACTGCATCCCTAATGTTGCCAGTCCACTCTCTGGATTCACTGCACTGCATCCCCAGTGGTGCCAGTGCACTCTTTGGACTCACTGCACTACATCCCCAGTGGTGCCAGTGCACTCTCTGGACTCACTGCAGTGCATCCCCAGTGGTGCCAGTGCACTCTCTGGACTCACTGCAGTGCATCGCCAGTGGTGACAGTGCACTCTCTGGACTCACTGCACTGCATCCCCAGTGTGCCAGTGCACTCTCTGGATTCACTGCACTGCATCCCCAGTGGTTCCAGTGCACTCTCTGGACTCACTGCAGTGCATCCCTAATGTTGCCAGTGCACTCTCTGGATTCAATGCACTGCATCCCCAGTGGTGCCAGTGCACTCTCTGGACTCACTGCACTGCATCCCCAGTGGTGCCAGTGCACTCTCTGTACTCACTGCACTGCATCCCCAGAGGTGCCAGTGCACTCTCTGGATTCATTGCACTGAATCCCCAGTGGTGCCAGTGCACTCTCTGGACTCACTGCAGTGCATCCCCTGTGGTGGCAGTGCACTCTCTGGACTCACTGCAGTGCATCCCCAGTGGTGCCAGTGCACTCTCTGGACTCACTGCACTGCATCCCCAGTGGTGCCAGTGCACTCTATGGGCTCACTGCACTGCATCCCCTGTGGTGCCAGTGCACTCTCTGGACTCACTGCAGTGCATCCCCAGTGGTACCAGTGCACTCTCTGGACTCACTGCAGTGCATCCCCAGTGGTGCCAGTGCACTCTCTGGACTCACTGCACTGCATCCCCAGTGGTGCCAGTGCACTCTCTGGACTCAATGCACTGCATCCCCAGTGGTGCCAGTGCACTCTCTGGACTCATTGCACTGCATCCCAGTGGTGCCAGTGCACTCTCTGGAGTCACTGCAGTGCATCCCCTGTGGTGGCAGTGCACTCTCTGGACTCACTGCACTGCATCCCCAGTGGTGCCAGTGCACTCTCTGGACTCACTGCACTGCATCCCCAGTGGTGCCAGTGCACTCTCTGGACTCACTGCACTGCATCCCAGTGGTGCCAGTGCACTCTCTGGAGTCACTGCAGTGCATCCCCAGTGGTGCCAGTGCACTCTCTGGAGTCACTGCAGTGCATTCCCAGTGGTGCCAGTGCACTCTCTGGACTCACTGCACTGCATCCCCAGTGGTGCCAGTGCACTCTCTGGACTCACTGCACTGCATCCCCAGTGGTGCCAGTGCACTCTCTGGAGTCACTGCAGTGCATCCCCAGTGGTGCCAGTGCACTCTCTGGACTCACTGCACTGCATCCCCAGTGGTGCCAGTGCACTCTCTGGACTCACTGCACTGCATCCCCAGTGGTGCCAGTGCACTCTCTGGACTCACTGCAGTGCATCCCCAGTGGTGCCAGTGCACTCTCTGGATTCACTGCACTGCATCCGCAGTGGTGCCAGTGCACTCTCTGGACTCACTGTAGTGCATCCCCAGTGGTGCCAGTGCACTCTCTGGACTCACTGCACTGCATCCCCAGTGGTGCCAGTGCACTCTCTGGATTCAATGCACTGCATCCCCAGTGGTGCCAGTGCACTCTCTGGACTCACTGCACTGCATCACCAGTGGTGCCAGTGCACTCTCTGGACTCACTGCACTGCATTCCCAGAGGTGCCAGTGCACTCTCTGGATTCATTGCACTGAATCCCCAGTGGTGCCAGTGCACTCTCTGGACTCACTGCACTGCATCCCCAGTGGTGCCAGTGTGCTCTCTGGACTCACTGCACTGCATCCCCAGTGGTGCCAGTGTGCTCTCTGGATTCAATGCACTGCATCCCCAGTGTTGCCAGTGCACTCTCTGGACTCACTGCAGTGCATCCCCAGTGGTGCCAGTGCACTCTCTGGACTCACTGCACTGCATCCCCAGTGGTGCCAGTGCACTCTATGGGCTCACTGCACTGCATCCCCTGTGGTGCCAGTGCACTCTCTGGACTCACTGCAGTGCATCTCCAGTGGTACCAGTGCACTCTCTGGACTCACTGCAGTGCATCCCCAGTGGTGCCAGTGCACTCTCTGGACTCACTGCCCTGCATCCCCAGTGGTGCCAGTGCACTCTCTGGACTCACTGCACTGCATCCCCAGTGGTGCCAGTGCACTCTCCGGACTCACTGCAGTGCATCCCCAGTGGTGCCAGTGCACTCTCTGGATTCACTGCACTGCATCCCCAGTGGTGCCAGTGCACTCTCTGGACTCACTGCAGTGCATCCCCAGTGTTGCCAGTGCATTCTCTGGACTCACTGCAGTGCATCCCCAGTGGTGCCAGTGCACTCTCTGGAATCACTGCAGTGCATCCCCAGTGGTGCCAGTGCACTCTCTGAAGTCACTGCAGTGCATCCCCAGTGGTGCCAGTGCACTCTCTGGACTCACTGCACTGCATCCCCAGTCGTGCCAGTGCACTCTCTGAAGTCACTGCAGTGCATCCCCAGTGGTGCCAGTGCACTCTCTGGACTCACTGCACTGCATCCCCACTGGTGCCAGTGCACTCTCTGGACTCACTGCACTGCATCCCCAGTGGTGCCAGTGCACTCTCTGGACTCACTGCAGTGCATCCCCAATGGTGCCAGTGCAGTCTCTGGACTCACTGCACTGCATCCCCAGTCGTGCCAGTGCAATCTCTGGACTCACTGCAGTGCATCCCCAGTGGTGCCACTGCCCTCTCTGGACTCACTGCACTGCATCCCTAATGTTGCCAGTCCACTCTCTGGATTCACTGCACTGCATCCCCAGTGGTGCCAGTGCACTCTTTGGACTCACTGCACTACATCCCCAGTGGTGCCAGTGCACTCTCTGGACTCACTGCAGTGCATCCCCAGTGGTGCCAGTGCACTCTCTGGACTCACTGCAGTGCATCGCCAGTGGTGACAGTGCACTCTCTGGACTCACTGCACTGCATCCCCAGTGTGCCAGTGCACTCTCTGGATTCACTGCACTGCATCCCCAGTGGTTCCAGTGCACTCTCTGGACTCACTGCAGTGCATCCCTAATGTTGCCAGTGCACTCTCTGGATTCAATGCACTGCATCCCCAGTGGTGCCAGTGCACTCTCTGGACTCACTGCACTGCATCCCCAGTGGTGCCAGTGCACTCTCTGTACTCACTGCACTGCATCCCCAGAGGTGCCAGTGCACTCTCTGGATTCATTGCACTGAATCCCCAGTGGTGCCAGTGCACTCTCTGGACTCACTGCAGTGCATCCCCTGTGGTGGCAGTGCACTCTCTGGACTCACTGCAGTGCATCCCCAGTGGTGCCAGTGCACTCTCTGGACTCACTGCACTGCATCCCCAGTGGTGCCAGTGCACTCTATGGGCTCACTGCACTGCATCCCCTGTGGTGCCAGTGCACTCTCTGGACTCACTGCAGTGCATCCCCAGTGGTACCAGTGCACTCTCTGGACTCACTGCAGTGCATCCCCAGTGGTGCCAGTGCACTCTCTGGACTCACTGCACTGCATCCCCAGTGGTGCCAGTGCACTCTCTGGACTCAATGCACTGCATCCCCAGTGGTGCCAGTGCACTCTCTGGACTCATTGCACTGCATCCCAGTGGTGCCAGTGCACTCTCTGGAGTCACTGCAGTGCATCCCCTGTGGTGGCAGTGCACTCTCTGGACTCACTGCACTGCATCCCCAGTGGTGCCAGTGCACTCTCTGGACTCACTGCACTGCATCCCCAGTGGTGCCAGTGCACTCTCTGGACTCACTGCACTGCATCCCAGTGGTGCCAGTGCACTCTCTGGAGTCACTGCAGTGCATCCCCAGTGGTGCCAGTGCACTCTCTGGAGTCACTGCAGTGCATTCCCAGTGGTGCCAGTGCACTCTCTGGACTCACTGCCCTGCATCCCCAGTGGTGCCAGTGCACTCTCTGGACTCACTGCACTGCATCCCCAGTGGTGCCAGTGCACTCTCTGGACTCACTGCACTGCATCCCCAGTGGTGCCAGTGTACTCTCTGGATTCACTGCACTGCATCCCCAGTGGTGCCAGTGCACTCTCTGGACTCACTGCAGTGCATCCCCAGTGGTGCCAGTGCACTCTCTGGATTCACTGCACTGCATCCCCAGTGGTGCCAGTGCACTCTCTGGACTCACTGCAGTGCATCCCCAAGGTGCCAGTGCACTCTCTGGACTCACTGCAGTGCATCCCCAGTGGTGCCAGTGCACTCTCTGGATTCACTGCACTGCATCCGCAGTGGTGCCAGTGCACTCTCTGGACTCACTGTAGTGCATCCCCAGTGGTGCCAGTGCACTCTCTGGACTCACTGCACTGCATCCCCAGTGGTGCCAGTGCACTCTCTGGATTCAATGCACTGCATCCCCAGTGGTGCCAGTGCACTCTCTGGACTCACTGCACTGCATCACCAGTGGTGCCAGTGCACTCTCTGGACTCACTGCACTGCATTCCCAGAGGTGCCAGTGCACTCTCTGGATTCATTGCACTGAATCCCCAGTGGTGCCAGTGCACTCTCTGGACTCACTGCACTGCATCCCCAGTGGTGCCAGTGTGCTCTCTGGACTCACTGCACTGCATCCCCAGTGGTGCCAGTGCACTCTATGGGCTCACTGCACTGCATCCCCTGTGGTGCCAGTGCACTCTCTGGACTCACTGCAGTGCATCCCCAGTGGTACCAGTGCACTCTCTGGACTCACTGCAGTGCATCCCCAGTGGTGCCAGTGCACTCTCTGGACTCACTGCCCTGCATCCCCAGTGGTGCCAGTGCACTCTCTGGACTCACTGCACTGCATCCCCAGTGGTGCCAGTGCACTCTCTGGATTCACTGCAGTGCATCCCCAGTGGTGCCAGTGCACTCTCTGGATTCACTGCACTGCATCCCCAGTGGTGCCAGTGCACTCTCTGGACTCACTGCAGTGCATCCCCAGTGTTGCCAGTGCATTCTCTGGACTCACTGCAGTGCATCCCCAGTGGTGCCAGTGCACTCTCTGGAATCACTGCAGTGCATCCCCAGTGGTGCCAGTGCACTCTCTGGACTCACTGCACTGCATCCCCAGTGTTGCCAGTACACTCTCTGGATTCACTGCACTGCATCCCCAGTGGTGCCAGTATTCTTGAAGAATTTAAAGGAAAAGAAGAAAAGAAGAAGAAGAAGAAGAAGGAAAGAAGAAGAAGAAAAAGAAGAAGAAGAAGAAGAAGGAGAAGAAGAAGAAGAAGAAGAGGGGGAAAAGAAGAAGAAGAAGAAGAAGAAGAAGAAGGAGAAGAAGGAGAAGAAGAAGAAGAGGGGGAAAAGAAGAAGAAGAAGAAGAAGAAGAAGGAGAAGAAGGAGAAGAAGGAGAAGAAGAAGAAGAAGAAGAAGGAGAAGAAGGAGAAGAAGAAGAAGAAGAAGGAGAAGAAGGAGAAGAAGAAGGAGAAGAAGAAGAAGAAGAAGAAGAAGAAGAAGAAGAAGAAGAAGAAGAAGAAGAAGAAGAAGAAGAAGAAGAAGAAGAAGAAGAAGAAGAAGAAGAGGAAGAGGAAGAAGAAGAAGAAGAAGAAGAAGAAGAAGAAGAAGAAGAAGAAGAAGAAGAAGAAGAAGAAGAAGAAGAAGAAGAAGAAGAAGAAGAAGAAGAAGAAGAAGAAAAGACGAAGAAGAAGAAGAAGAAGAAGAAAAGACGAAGAAGAAGAAGAAGAAGAAGAAGGAAGAAGAAGAAGAAGCAGAAGAAGAAGCAGAAGAAGCAGAAGAAGAAGAAGAAGCAGAAGCAGAAGAAGCAGAAGAAGCAGAAGAAGCAGAAGAAGCAGAAGAAGCAGAAGGTGTCCCACAAGCCACGTACTAGTTCCATAACACAGTTTATATAATTTTTTTTTTTCCCTCTCGGTGACCAGGACCCTCCCCAGTTTCCCAATTGACCGGGTAATCCAGGTTCACAATCTATCTGGTTCTTCACAGAAAATACACAGCTGCTGGCCTGTTACAAGTCAATTTTCTTTTTTTCTTGACTGTTTTCCTCTTTGAGGTGGTAATGTTTCTTACACCGTGATTTCCACCCAATTGCTCTAAGGATTCTGGTTGTCTGCATTTTACAAGGTTGTCTGTGAAGCTTTCTTATCACTGCAAGCATATCTCAGTACCACCTTCCTTCCCTCTAAACGATGTAACTCTGTGCAAAAACATTTTTATTCCCACAACCTTGATCCCCTTACCCTAAAATCCTTATTCCCTTTAACCCTAACAACTCTAACCACAACCCTAACCCTTCATATCAACCCCCCAACGCTAATGACACTGACTAATGATCCAAACCCCAAACTGCCCCTAACCCCAGGCAACTGACAAAGAAACTGACACATAGCTGAAAACTACAAAAAAGGCAAAACCCTGGATACACACCCCAAATCACAAACACGTGACCAAAATGCTACAGAAAAGCCCCAGACGCAGGCCCCAAGCACTACAGCTAGGCCCCAGAAGCTCAAGACACATCCCAAAGCCAAAATGCAAGCCCCAAACGCTACAGAAAAGCCCCCAAACACCAGACGCAGGCTGCAGAAGTCTACAAGCAGGCCCCAACCACACCCGGATGCAGACCCCAACTGTCCACAAGCAGCTCCCAACCCCCCCCCATGAACTGGACCCCACCCCACCCAGATGCAGGCCCCAGACCCAGCCCCCACGCCCCAGACTCTGGCCCCAAAGGTGTACAACCAGCTCCCAAATGTCCCCCTCAAAGGGAGGCTCCAAAGCCCGCCAGAAGACCCTAGAGTGTACAAGCAGCTCCCAACCCCCCCAGCACAGGCCCCAACCCCCCCCAGACACAGGCCCCAAAGGTGTCCAAGCAACTCCCCACCCTCCCCAGAGGCACACCCCAAAGGTGTACAAACAGCCCCAACCCCCCAAGACCCAGACCCCTACAGTGTACAAGCAGCTCCCACCCCCCCCGCAAGGCAGGCCCTAACAGTGTACAAGCAGCTCCCACCCCCCCCCCCCAGACGCAGGCCCCACCAAAGGTGTACAAGCAGGCCCCTACAGTATACAAGCAGCTCACAACCACCCCCCCCAGAGGCAGGCCCCAACCCCCTCCAGATGCAAGCCCCAAAGGTGTACAAGCAGCTCCCAACCCCCTCCAGATGCAGATCCCTACATTGTACAAGCAGCTCCCAACACCTGCCCCCAAACGCAAGCCCATACTGTGTACAAGCAGCTCCCAACCCCCACAGATACAGATCCCTACATTGTAGGAGCAGCTTCCAACCCCCCCAGATGCAGGCCCTGACCCCCCCCCCAGCCACAGTCCCCAAAGGTGTACAAGCAACTCCCAACCCCCCCCCCAGATGCAAGCCCCAAAGGTGTACAAGCAGCTCCACACCCCCCCAAGTCACTGGCCCCAAAAGCCTAAATATATGCCAAGAAAGTATTAATGCAAGTGCCAAATGCTACAGACAGGCCCAAAAGCACAGGCCCCAGATGCTCGAGGCCGAGATGTAACTTGGCTTTCTGAATTACTGGAAAGCGGCTTTCATTCTCAGCGAGGTGTGCGCAGGCTACACAGGATGGGGCTTCAGGCACCTCTTCACCTGTGGAAACACACTGCCATCAGGCACTGCCATGCCAGACAAGCTTTTTCTGTTAAAACACCCTTCTCAGATGCCCTGTGGCATTCTAGTGACCTGCTTAGCTCCGATTCTAAAGACTAACGTCACAGCCCACCTTGCCTGTGGCACCTGATGAACAGAAGAGAAAGCAACCATACCGTTTGGAAACCGTCACTGCACGTGCTGCTCCTTGATGCTCTGTAACCTCTTCTCAAATCCTCAGCCACTTCTGTGTAGAGCCTGCCATGACACCTGAAAAGCAAAATGGATACCCTTCGCAGTCACCTTGCGCAACTTGGCCATTCCGCTCCAACCCCACTCACGACCAGCCTGCCCTTCTCGTGCTGCTCTTCAGAGTGCAGCTTGGCCCCTCTGAGTCTGTGCAAGGCACCTGCGAAAGAAAAAGAAAAGCATAGGCCGCGGCAGCATCCAAAGCCACAGCACAGCTAGGACAGGTACTCTCATCTGCTCCCTTACTCTGCCAACTCACCTGCCCTCGAGGCAGATGCTTCCATCTGCTCTCTTAAGCTCTTATATTTTAACATTGTATGTGGTTTGGTTTTTTAAGTTAAACAAGTTTAATTTAGAAAGTTATACATGTACTTAAACATCATGAATTATATTTACAAAACATCCTACCTTTATATCCAAAGTGATATCAAGAAATGCCTCATATGTATCCGAAACTGCTTTGCAATTCAAGCACTTCAGTGGAAGCAAAATATAAATGCTTAACAATATGTGGAGGAGACTAACTGTCCAAATTCAAGTTGTCGATAGATACTACTTTAGACAAGCTGCAGACTGCTTTACTACCGACAAAAGACACAGATCAGTTCTAAGGACAGGAATATTTTTAAAAGTACCTCTTGATCTTAGAAATCCTCCAAATATTTGATGAATGATGGTGGTAGCTTGAGAAGATCTGTCCAATCTGGAAATAAATTATAATCAGACCTCAGAAGATTTAAGGCACACAGTTAACTCTTCAAAGAGTTTTATGAAAACCAAGGATGACGTAGACTTTCAGTTTTGATAGTAAATAAAGGACTACAAGGTGCTAGAGAACGTATAAAAGTGAATTTGTTTATGCTGACTTGGTGCTTCCATTCAAGCACGCTTCCTGCATAGCATCGACAGTATAGCGCAAGAACTCGTGTGCGTCTTCTTGACTGCCAAAACGGAAATGTTGTCCTATTGCTAAATAAGAAGATGATAGTATTTACCTCATTTAAAAATGAAATAATTCTCGTATTTCTAAAATCTCTCTTCTTTATAGTGTTAAAACCATTTATACACATCAAATAATTATTTGAAGATTACAAGATACTGAAAAAGAAACACATCTGAAGCCACTTACGACTGAGGTTATTGATAACACGCGTAGGCTCGATAGCATCAACAGTGCAACGCAGGGCCTGGTTAATGTGAGTCTCCATCATGCACATCATGCAAAAATCTTGTTCACGACCTGAAGAGTGAAAGAAGAAAGCATCCCAGTCTAGCGAAACAGACATAACTACAAACAAACATATAAGTAACATTTAAACTATAGATACAGTATCCACTCTCCTTGTCCCAACAGTCTCGTAACATTTCATTTCACACAACTTTATAGAATAAAAATATCCATTAAGCTTGTGTTCAAGTGCATTTTGTGATGAGAAATCTAAAAGACTACTGCAAAGTCACGTTTGTGAAGGCTGACAGGAATGTGAACTCCACAGGCTGCAAAATATATGAGGAAAGAATATTTGACATTGATGATACAGCATTAAGAGAATGTGGGTTATTTTCAGCACAGTGCTGTCAGGTGAGCTTCATGATACAGAGCTACGAGTCCTTTGGGAGAAAGGAAAAACTAAAGTAATGTATGTAATAGTACTTCTGCCCTCCTTTTTTCAACAGGATTCTTAACTGAAACAATTTCTATATACAGGAAGAAAACAGTTAAATTTCTAGGTATCGATACAAAGATACCAGCCTAAAAAGCATACACGTTTAGTACAACATTTAGTTTATAGTACAACATTTTATTTAGAACAAAATCAGTCTAGATTTTAATACAGTCCCACAAAAAAATCTAGTCATGTTCATAACAGCTCATATTGCTTTCTAGGTTTTTTTTTTTGTTTGTTTGTTTTTTTAATTGGTTCAACAACGAACAGACCATTTATTGTAGTGCATTATGGAACCTAGGCTGTGAAGACTAAAGACCTATGATGCCAACATCCTAAATTTTATTGCCTTTCTAGCAGCAGGAAGCCCAAATAGCCCAAATGCCAAATGTTCATTAAATGCATTCCTGTCCAATGCACTTCATTATTCCCATGAAGCAAGAAAAGATCCTTTTAAAAAAACAAACAAACAAACAAACAAAAAAACCACATGGTGCATTAAACGCACTCCATATGCTATTCTGAGCCCACTGCTAACACAATGCTCAAAGCCAGCTTCTACAGGTAAAATCAGGCAAGTAACTTTGTCTCACAGAATCACTGCTGTTCTTTCACCTTCAGAGCTATCCAACAGATTTAAAATACTGTTAGAAAGTACTCACATGACTGGCTGTGCTCAAGAGAAAGCATGTAATTGGCAAGTGGGGGGGTGTAGGTCAAACACTGTAGAGTAGCATTAAGAAAGCGTGTGTTGCCAAGATTGTACAGGCCAACTCCAACACTTTGTGTTTCTTGCCAATCCATACGTATCTTCTCAGGTGGAAAAAGAATCCTTTGTGGCGGAGCAAGTCCATCAGTAACAACTGCAAGAAAGTTATATTTAAAAAGAGATTTTGTTTGTTTGTTTCTAAGAAAGGCATTAGGTATATATAGGTATAGTAAATATATAAAGTATATATAGGTATAGTAAAAATACTATTCTGCGGGAGCACCTAGAGGAACTAGCTACAATCCAAAACAGAAAAACTTATTGCAGACAGCTTTAATACCGCCAAATTCAAATTGGCTGGTCAGCACAACGTTTTGGGAAAAAAAAAGTTTAGTCAACCATTTTAATTTTTCTAAGGCAAGTCTAACTGCCATCCTGTTTTTAGTATCTAAAGCCAAGTTCCTCTCCATCTATAATCTTTAACCTGATTACCTCAACTACTGCTTTTTTCCTTATTATAACTTAAACCACAAACTTAGACTTGAAATTATATGGTAATAAATGCAAGGACAATGTAAAAACAAATAACTAGGAATGACGGTACCCCTACAAATATCAGATCTTTTCCTGAGCAATGTTAGCATTCAAAAACCTGTGAATAATGGAAGCTGTGAATAGCAACAATAAAACGCTTTTCTTTGCAAAAGAGTCCCCAGTGGTGCCAGTGCACTCTCTGGACTCACTGCAGTGTATCCCCAGTGGTGCCAGTGCACTCTCTGGACTCACTGCACTGCATCCCCAGTCGTGCCAGTGCAATCTCTGGACTCACTGCAGTGCATCCCCAGTGTTGCCAGTGCATTCTCTGGACTAACTGCATTGAATCCCCACTGGTGCCAGTGCACTCTCTGGACTCACTGCACTGCATCCCCAGTGGTGCCAGCGCACTCTCTGGACTCACTGCACTGCATCCCCAGTGGTGCCAGTGCACTCTCTGGACTCACTGCACTGCATCCCCAGTGGTGCCAGTGCACTCTCTGGACTCACTGCACTGCATCCCCAGAGGTGCCAGTGCACTCTCTGGACTCACTGCAGTGCATCCCCAGTGGTGCCAGTGCACTCTCTGGACTCACTGCACAACATCCCCAGTGGTGCCAGTGCACTCTCTGGACTCACTGCAGTGCATCCCCAGTGGTGCCTGTGCACTCTCTGGACTCAATGCAGTGCATTCCGAGGAGTGCCAGTGCACTCTCTGGACTCACCGCAATGCATCCCTAGTGTTCCCAGTGCACTCTTTCATCTCACTGCACTGCATTCCCAAGGTGCCAGTGCACTCTCTGGACTCACTGCACTGCATCCCCAGTGGTGCCAGTGCACTCTCTGGAGTCACTGCACTGCATCCCCAAGGTGCCAGTGCACTCTCTGGACTCACTGCACTGCATCCCCAGTGGTGCCAGTGCACTCTCTGGACTCACTGCAGTGCATCCCCAGTGGTGCCAGTGCACTCTCTGGACTCACTGCAGTGCATCCCCTGTGGTGCCAGTGCACTCTCTGGACTCACTGCACTGCATCGCCAGTGGTGCCAGTGCACTCTCTGGACTCACTGCACTGCATCCCCAGAGGTGCCAGTGCACTCTCTGCACTCACTGCGCTGCATCCCCAGTGGTGCCAGTGCACTCTCTGGACTCACTGCGCTGCATCACCAGTGGTGACAGAGCACTCTCTGGACTCACTGCACTGCATCCCCAGTGGTGCCAGTGCACTCTCTGGACTCACTGCACAGCATCCCCAGTGGTGCCAGTGCACTCTCTGGACTCACTGCAGTGCATCCCCAGTGGTGCCTGTGCACTCTCTGGACTCAATGCAGTGCATTCCGAGGAGTGCCTGTGCACTCTCTGGACTCACCGCAATGCATCCCTAGTGTTGCCAGTGCACTCTTTCGTCTCACTGCACTGCATTCCCAAGGTGCCAGTGCACTCTCTGGACTCACTGCACTGCATCCCCAGTGGTGCCAGTGCACTCTCTGGAGTCACTGCACTGCATCCCCAAGGTGCCAGTGCAGTCTCTGGACTCACTGCACTGCATCCCCAGTGGTGCCAGTGCACTCTCTGGACTCACTGCACTGCATCCCCAGTGGTGCCAGTGCACTCTCTGGAGTCATTGCAGTGCATCCCCAGTGGTGCCAGTGCACTCTCTGGACTCACTGCAGTGCATCCCCTGTGGTGCCAGTGCACTCTCTGGACTCACTGCACTGCATCGCCAGTGGTGCCAGTGCACTCTCTGGACTCACTGCACTGCATCCCCAGTGGTGCCAGTGCACTCTCTGCACTCACTGCGCTGCATCCCCAGTGGTGCCAGTCCACTCTCTGGACTCACTGCGCTGCATCCCCAGTGGTGCCAGTGCACTCTCTGGACTCACTGCACTGCATCCCCAGTGTTGCCAGTGCACTCTCTGGACTCACTGCACTGCATCCCCAGTGGTGCCAGTGCACTCTCTGGAGTCACTGCGCTGCATCCCCAGTGGTGCCAGTGCACTCTCTGGAGTCACTGCGCTGCATCCCCAGTGGTGACAGAGCACTCTCTGGACTCACTGCAGTGCATCGCCAGTGGTGCCAGTGCACTCTCTGGACTCACTGCACAGCATCCCCAGTGGTGCCAGTGCACTCTCTGGACTCACTGCACAGCATCCCCAGTGGTGCCTGTGCACTCTCTGGACTCACTGCACTGCATTCCCAGTGGTGCCAGTGCACTCTCTGGATTCACTGCACTGCATCCCCACTGGTGCCAGTGCACTCTCTGGAGTCACTGCACTGCATCCCCAGTGGTGCCAGTGCACTCTCTGGACTCAATGCAGTGTATCGCCAGTGGTGCCAGTGCATTCTCTGGACTAACTGCATTGAATCCCCAGTGTTGCCAGTGCACTCTCTGGACTCACTGCACTGCATCCCCAGTGGTGCCAGTGCACTCTCTGGACTCACTGCACTGCATCCCCAGTGTTGCCAGTGCATTCTCTGGACTAACTGCATTGAATCCCCACTGGTGCCAGTGCACTCTCTGGAGTCACTGCACTGCATCCCCAGTGGTGCCAGTGCACTCTCTGGACTCACTGCAGTGCATCCCCAGTGGTGCCAGTGCACTCTCTGGACTCAATGCAATGCATCCCTAGTGTTGCCAGTGCACTCTCTGGACTCACTGCACTGCATCCCCAGTGGTGCCAGTGCACTCTCTGGACTCACTGCACTGCATCCCCAGTGGTGCCAGTGCACTCTCTGGACTCACTGCACTGCATCCCCAGTGGTGCCAGTGCATTCTCTGGACTAACTGCATTGAATCCCCAGTGGTGCCAGTGCACTCTCTGGAGTCACTGCACTGCATCCCCAGTGGTGCCAGTGCACTCTCTGGATTCACTGCACTGCATCCCCACTGGTGCCAGTGCACTCTCTGGACTCACTGCACTGCATCCCCAGCGGTGCCAGTGCACTCTCTGGACTCACTGCACTGCATCCCCAATGGTGCCTGTGCACTCTATGGACTCAATGCAGTGCATTCCGAGGAGAGCCAGTGCACTCTCTGGACTCACTGCAGTGCATCCCGAGTGGTGCCAGTGCACTCTCTGGACTCACTGCACTGCATCCCCAGTGGTGCCAGTGCACTCTCTGGACTCACTGCAGTGCATCCCCTGTGGTGCCAGTGCACTCTGTGGACTCACTGCACTGCATCCCCAGTGGTGCCAGTGCACTCTCTGGACTCACTGCACTACATCCCCAGAGGTGCCAGTGCACTCTCTGGACTCACTGCAGTGCATCCGCAGTGGTGCCAGTGCACTCTCTGGACTCACTGCAGTGCATCCGCAGTGGTGCCAGTGCACTCTCTGGACTCACTGCAGTGCATCCCCAGTGGTGCCAGTGCACTCTCTGGACTCACTGCACTGCATTCCCTGTGGTGCCAGTGCACTCTCTGGACTCACTGCACTGCATCCCCAGTGGTGCCAGTGCACTCTCTGGACTCACTGCAGTGCATCCCAGTGGTGCCAGTGAACCCTCTGGACTCACTGCACTGCATCCCCAGTGGTGCCAGTGCACTCTCTGGACTCACTGCAGTGCATCCGAAGTGGTGCCAGTTCACTCTCTGGAGTCACTGCACTGCATCCCCAGTGGTGCCAGTGCACTCTCTGGACTCACTGCAGTGCATCCTCAGTGGTGCCAGTGCACTCTCTGGATTCACTGCACTGCATCCGCAGTGGTGCCAGTGCACTCTCTGGAGTCACTGCAGTGCATCCCCAGTGGTGGCAGTGCACTCTCTGGACTCACTGCAGTGCATCCCCAATGGTGCCAGTGCAGTCTCTGGACTCACTGCACTGCATCCCCAGTCGTGCCAGTGCAATCTCTGGACTCACTGCAGTGCATCCCCAGTGGTGCCAGTGCACTCTCTGTAGTCACTGCACTGCATCCCCAGTGGTGCCAGTGCACTCTCTGGACTCACTGCACTGCATCCCCAGTGTGCCAGTGCACTCTCTGGATTCACTGCACTGCATCCCCAGTGGTTCCAGTGCACTCTCTGGACTCACTGCAGTGCATCGCCACTGGTGCCAGTGCACTCTCTGGACTCACTGCACTGCATCCCCTGTGGGGGCAGTGCACTCTCTGGACTCACTGCACTGCATCCCCAGTGGTGCCATTGCACTCTATGGACTCACTGCACTGCATCCCCAGTGGTGCCAGTGCACTCTCTGGATTCACTGCACTGCATCCCCAGTGGTGCCAGTGCACTCTCTGGACTCACTGCAGTGCATCCTCAGTGGTGCCAGTGCATTCTCTAGATTCACTGCACTGCATCCGCAGTCGTGCCAGTGCACTCTCTGGACTCACTGCAGTGCATCCCCAGTGGTGCCAGTGCACTCTCTGGACTCACTGCAGTGCATCCCCTGTGGTGCCAGTGCACTCTCTGGACTCACTGCACTGCATCGCCAGTGGTGCCAGTGCACTCTCTGGACTCACTGCACTGCATCCCCAGAGGTGCCAGTGCACTCTCTGCACTCACTGCGCTGCATCCCCAGTGGTGCCAGTGCACTCTCTGGACTCACTGCGCTGCATCACCAGTGGTGACAGAGCACTCTCTGGACTCACTGCACTGCATCCCCAGTGGTGCCAGTGCACTCTCTGGACTCACTGCACAGCATCCCCAGTGGTGCCAGTGCACTCTCTGGACTCACTGCAGTGCATCCCCAGTGGTGCCTGTGCACTCTCTGGACTCAATGCAGTGCATTCCGAGGAGTGCCTGTGCACTCTCTGGACTCACCGCAATGCATCCCTAGTGTTGCCAGTGCACTCTTTCGTCTCACTGCACTGCATTCCCAAGGTGCCAGTGCACTCTCTGGACTCACTGCACTGCATCCCCAGTGGTGCCAGTGCACTCTCTGGAGTCACTGCACTGCATCCCCAAGGTGCCAGTGCAGTCTCTGGACTCACTGCACTGCATCCCCAGTGGTGCCAGTGCACTCTCTGGACTCACTGCACTGCATCCCCAGTGGTGCCAGTGCACTCTCTCGACTCACTGCAGTGCATCCCCAGTGGTGCCAGTGCACTCTCTGGACTCACTGCGCTGCATCCCCAGTGGTGCCAGTGCACTCTCTGGACTCACTGCACTGCATCCCCAGTGTTGCCAGTGCACTCTCTGGACTCACTGCACTGCATCCCCAGTGGTTCCAGTGCACTCTCTGGACTCACTGCACTGCATCCCCAGTGGTGCCAGTGCACTCTCTGGAGTCACTGCGCTGCATCCCCAGTGGTGACAGAGCACTCTCTGGACTCACTGCAGTGCATCGCCAGTGGTGCCAGTGCACTCTCTGGACTCACTGCACAGCATCCCCAGTGGTGCCAGTGCACTCTCTGGACTCACTGCACTGCATCCCCAGTGGTGCCTGTGCACTCTCTGGACTCACTGCACTGCATTCCCAGTGGTGCCAGTGCACTCTCTGGATTCACTGCACTGCATCCCCACTGGTGCCAGTGCACTCTCTGGAGTCACTGCACTGCATCCCCAGTGGTGCCAGTGCACTCTCTGGACTCAATGCAGTGTATCGCCAGTGGTGCCAGTGCATTCTCTGGACTAACTGCATTGAATCCCCACTGGTGCCAGTGCACTCTCTGGACTCACTGCACTGCATCCCCAGTGGTGCCAGTGCACTCTCTGGACTCACTGCACTGCATCCCCAGTGTTGCCAGTGCATTCTCTGGACTAACTGCATTGAATCCCCACTGGTGCCAGTGCACTCTCTGGAGTCACTGCACTGCATCCCCAGTGGTGCCAGTGCACTCTCTGGACTCACTGCAGTTCATCCCCAGTGGTGCCAGTGCACTCTCTGGACTCACTGCAGTGCATCCCCAGTGGTGCCAGTGCACTCTCTGGACTCACTGCAGTGCATCCCCAGTGGTGCCAGTGCACTCTCTGGATTCATTGCACTGCATCCCCAGTGGTGCCAGTGCACTCTCTGGACTCACTGCACTGCATCCCCAGTGTGCCAGTGCACTCTCTGGATTCACTGCAGTGCATCCCCAGTGGTTCCAGTGCACTCTCTGGACTCACTGCAGTGCATCCCTAATGTTGCCAGTGTACTCTCTGGACTCACTGTAATGCATCCCCAGTGGTGCCAGTGCACTCTCTGGACTCACTGCACTGCATCCCCAGTGGTGCCAGTGCACTCTCTGGACTCACTGCACTGCATCCCCACTGGTGCCTGTGCACTCTCTGGATTCACTGCACTGCATCCCCAGTGGTGCCAGTGCACTCTCTGGAGTCACTGCAGTGCATCCCCAAGGTGCCAGTACACTCTCTGGACTCACTGCAGTGCATCCCCAGTGGTGCCAGTGCACTCTCTGGATTCACTGCAGTTCATCCCCAGTGGTGCCAGCGCACTCTCTGGACTCACTGCACTGCATCCCCAGTGGTGCCAGTGCACTCTCTGGACTCACTGCGCTGCATCCCCAGTGGTGCCAGTGCACTCTCTGGACTCACTGCACTGCATCCCCAATGGCGCCAGTGCACTCTATGGACTCACTGCGCTGCATCCCCAGTGGTGCCAGTGTACTCTCTGGATTCAATGCACTGCATCCCCAAGGTGCCAGTGCACTCTCTGGACTCACTGCACTGCATCCCCAAGGTGCCAGTGCACTCTCTGGACTCACTGCACTGCATCCCCAGTGGTGCCAGTGCACTCTCTGGACTCACTGCAGTGCATCCCCAGTGGTGCCAGTGCACTCTCTGGATTCACTGCACTGCATCCGCAGTGGTGCCAGTGCACTCTCTGGACTCACTGTAGTGCATCCCCAGTGGTGCCAGTGCACTCTCTGGACTCACTGCACTGCATCCCCAGTGGTGCCAGTGCACTCTCTGGATTCAATGCACTGCATCCCCAGTGGTGCCAGTGCACTCTCTGGACTCACTGCACTGCATCACCAGTGGTGCCAGTGCACTCTCTGGACTCACTGCACTGCATTCCCAGAGGTGCCAGTGCACTCTCTGGATTCATTGCACTGAATCCCCAGTGGTGCCAGTGCACTCTCTGGACTCACTGCACTGCATCCCCAGTGGTGCCAGTGTGCTCTCTGGACTCACTGCACTGCATCCCCAGTGGTGCCAGTGCACTCTATGGGCTCACTGCACTGCATCCCCTGTGGTGCCAGTGCACTCTCTGGACTCACTGCAGTGCATCCCCAGTGGTACCAGTGCACTCTCTGGACTCACTGCAGTGCATCCCCAGTGGTGCCAGTGCACTCTCTGGACTCACTGCCCTGCATCCCCAGTGGTGCCAGTGCACTCTCTGGACTCACTGCACTGCATCCCCAGTGGTGCCAGTGCACTCTCTGGATTCACTGCAGTGCATCCCCAGTGGTGCCAGTGCACTCTCTGGATTCACTGCACTGCATCCCCAGTGGTGCCAGTGCACTCTCTGGACTCACTGCAGTGCATCCCCAGTGTTGCCAGTGCATTCTCTGGACTCACTGCAGTGCATCCCCAGTGGTGCCAGTGCACTCTCTGGAATCACTGCAGTGCATCCCCAGTGTTGCCAGTGCATTCTCTGGACTCACTGCAGTGCATCCCCAGTGGTGCCAGTGCACTCTCTGGAATCACTGCAGTGCATCCCCAGTGGTGCCAGTGCACTCTCTGAAGTCACTGCAGTGCATCCCCAGTGGTGCCAGTGCACTCTCTGGACTCACTGCACTGCATCCCCAGTGGTTCCAGTGCACTCTCTGGACTCACTGCACTGCATCCCCAGTGGTGCCAGTGCACTCTCTGGAGTCACTGCGCTGCATCCCCAGTGGTGACAGAGCACTCTCTGGACTCACTGCAGTGCATCGCCAGTGGTGCCAGTGCACTCTCTGGACTCACTGCACAGCATCCCCAGTGGTGCCAGTGCACTCTCTGGACTCACTGCACTGCATCCCCAGTGGTGCCTGTGCACTCTCTGGACTCACTGCACTGCATTCCCAGTGGTGCCAGTGCACTCTCTGGATTCACTGCACTGCATCCCCACTGGTGCCAGTGCACTCTCTGGAGTCACTGCACTGCATCCCCAGTGGTGCCAGTGCACTCTCTGGACTCAATGCAGTGTATCGCCAGTGGTGCCAGTGCATTCTCTGGACTAACTGCATTGAATCCCCACTGGTGCCAGTGCACTCTCTGGACTCACTGCACTGCATCCCCAGTGGTGCCAGTGCACTCTCTGGACTCACTGCACTGCATCCCCAGTGTTGCCAGTGCATTCTCTGGACTAACTGCATTGAATCCCCACTGGTGCCAGTGCACTCTCTGGAGTCACTGCACTGCATCCCCAGTGGTGCCAGTGCACTCTCTGGACTCACTGCAGTTCATCCCCAGTGGTGCCAGTGCACTCTCTGGACTCACTGCAGTGCATCCCCAGTGGTGCCAGTGCACTCTCTGGACTCACTGCAGTGCATCCCCAGTGGTGCCAGTGCACTCTCTGGATTCATTGCACTGCATCCCCAGTGGTGCCAGTGCACTCTCTGGACTCACTGCACTGCATCCCCAGTGTGCCAGTGCACTCTCTGGATTCACTGCAGTGCATCCCCAGTGGTTCCAGTGCACTCTCTGGACTCACTGCAGTGCATCCCTAATGTTGCCAGTGTACTCTCTGGACTCACTGTAATGCATCCCCAGTGGTGCCAGTGCACTCTCTGGACTCACTGCACTGCATCCCCAGTGGTGCCAGTGCACTCTCTGGACTCACTGCACTGCATCCCCACTGGTGCCTGTGCACTCTCTGGATTCACTGCACTGCATCCCCAGTGGTGCCAGTGCACTCTCTGGAGTCACTGCAGTGCATCCCCAAGGTGCCAGTACACTCTCTGGACTCACTGCAGTGCATCCCCAGTGGTGCCAGTGCACTCTCTGGATTCACTGCAGTTCATCCCCAGTGGTGCCAGCGCACTCTCTGGACTCACTGCACTGCATCCCCAGTGGTGCCAGTGCACTCTCTGGACTCACTGCGCTGCATCCCCAGTGGTGCCAGTGCACTCTCTGGACTCACTGCACTGCATCCCCAATGGCGCCAGTGCACTCTATGGACTCACTGCGCTGCATCCCCAGTGGTGCCAGTGTACTCTCTGGATTCAATGCACTGCATCCCCAAGGTGCCAGTGCACTCTCTGGACTCACTGCACTGCATCCCCAAGGTGCCAGTGCACTCTCTGGACTCACTGCACTGCATCCCCAGTGGTGCCAGTGCACTCTCTGGACTCACTGCAGTGCATCCCCAGTGGTGCCAGTGCACTCTCTGGATTCACTGCACTGCATCCGCAGTGGTGCCAGTGCACTCTCTGGACTCACTGTAGTGCATCCCCAGTGGTGCCAGTGCACTCTCTGGACTCACTGCACTGCATCCCCAGTGGTGCCAGTGCACTCTCTGGATTCAATGCACTGCATCCCCAGTGGTGCCAGTGCACTCTCTGGACTCACTGCACTGCATCACCAGTGGTGCCAGTGCACTCTCTGGACTCACTGCACTGCATTCCCAGAGGTGCCAGTGCACTCTCTGGATTCATTGCACTGAATCCCCAGTGGTGCCAGTGCACTCTCTGGACTCACTGCACTGCATCCCCAGTGGTGCCAGTGTGCTCTCTGGACTCACTGCACTGCATCCCCAGTGGTGCCAGTGCACTCTATGGGCTCACTGCACTGCATCCCCTGTGGTGCCAGTGCACTCTCTGGACTCACTGCAGTGCATCCCCAGTGGTACCAGTGCACTCTCTGGACTCACTGCAGTGCATCCCCAGTGGTGCCAGTGCACTCTCTGGACTCACTGCCCTGCATCCCCAGTGGTGCCAGTGCACTCTCTGGACTCACTGCACTGCATCCCCAGTGGTGCCAGTGCACTCTCTGGATTCACTGCAGTGCATCCCCAGTGGTGCCAGTGCACTCTCTGGATTCACTGCACTGCATCCCCAGTGGTGCCAGTGCACTCTCTGGACTCACTGCAGTGCATCCCCAGTGTTGCCAGTGCATTCTCTGGACTCACTGCAGTGCATCCCCAGTGGTGCCAGTGCACTCTCTGGAATCACTGCAGTGCATCCCCAGTGGTGCCAGTGCACTCTCTGAAGTCACTGCAGTGCATCCCCAGTGGTGCCAGTGCACTCTCTGGACTCACTGCACTGCATCCCCAGTGGTGCCAGTGCACTCTCTGGACTCACTGCACTGCATCCCCAGTGTTGCCAGTACACTCTCTGGATTCACTGCACTGCATCCCCAGTGGTGCCAGTATTCTTGAAGAATTTAAAGGAAAAGAAGAAAAGAAGAAGAAGAAGAAGAAGGAAAGAAGAAGAAGAAAAAGAAGAAGAAGAAGAAGAAGGAGAAGAAGAAGAAGAAGAAGAGGGGGAAAAGAAGAAGAAGAAGAAGAAGAAGAAGAAGGAGAAGAAGGAGAAGAAGAAGAAGAGGGGGAAAAGAAGAAGAAGAAGAAGAAGAAGAAGGAGAAGAAGGAGAAGAAGGAGAAGAAGAAGAAGAAGAAGAAGGAGAAGAAGGAGAAGAAGAAGAAGAAGAAGGAGAAGAAGGAGAAGAAGAAGGAGAAGAAGAAGAAGAAGAAGAAGAAGAAGAAGAAGAAGAAGAAGAAGAAGAAGAAGAAGAAGAAGAAGAAGAAGAAGAAGAAGAAGAAGAAGAAGAAGAAGAAGAAGAGGAAGAGGAAGAAGAAGAAGAAGAAGAAGAAGAAGAAGAAGAAGAAGAAGAAGAAGAAGAAGAAGAAGAAGAAGAAGAAGAAGAAGAAGAAGAAGAAGAAGAAGAAGAAGAAGAAGAAGAAGAAAAGAAGAAGAAGAAGAAGAAGAAGAAGAAAAGACGAAGAAGAAGAAGAAGAAGAAGAAGGAAGAAGAAGAAGAAGCAGAAGAAGAAGCAGAAGAAGCAGAAGAAGAAGAAGAAGCAGAAGCAGAAGAAGCAGAAGAAGCAGAAGAAGCAGAAGAAGCAGAAGAAGCAGAAGGTGTCCCACAAGCCACGTACTAGTTCCATAACACAGTTTATATAATTTTTTTTTTTCCCTCTCGGTGACCAGGACCCTCCCCAGTTTCCCAATTGACCGGGTAATCCAGGTTCACAATCTATCTGGTTCTTCACAGAAAATACACAGCTGCTGGCCTGTTACAAGTCAATTTTCTTTTTTTCTTGACTGTTTTCCTCTTTGAGGTGGTAATGTTTCTTACACCGTGATTTCCACCCAATTGCTCTAAGGATTCTGGTTGTCTGCATTTTACAAGGTTGTCTGTGAAGCTTTCTTATCACTGCAAGCATATCTCAGTACCACCTTCCTTCCCTCTAAACGATGTAACTCTGTGCAAAAACATTTTTATTCCCACAACCTTGATCCCCTTACCCTAAAATCCTTATTCCCTTTAACCCTAACAACTCTAACCACAACCCTAACCCTTCATATCAACCCCCCAACGCTAATGACACTGACTAATGATCCAAACCCCAAACTGCCCCTAACCCCAGGCAACTGACAAAGAAACTGACACATAGCTGAAAACTACAAAAAAGGCAAAACCCTGGATACACACCCCAAATCACAAACACGTGACCAAAATGCTACAGAAAAGCCCCAGACGCAGGCCCCAAGCACTACAGCTAGGCCCCAGAAGCTCAAGACACATCCCAAAGCCAAAATGCAAGCCCCAAACGCTACAGAAAAGCCCCCAAACACCAGACGCAGGCTGCAGAAGTCTACAAGCAGGCCCCAACCACACCCGGATGCAGACCCCAACTGTCCACAAGCAGCTCCCAACCCCCCCCCATGAACTGGACCCCACCCCACCCAGATGCAGGCCCCAGACCCAGCCCCCACGCCCCAGACTCTGGCCCCAAAGGTGTACAACCAGCTCCCAAATGTCCCCCTCAAAGGGAGGCTCCAAAGCCCGCCAGAAGACCCTAGAGTGTACAAGCAGCTCCCAACCCCCCCAGCACAGGCCCCAACCCCCCCCAGACACAGGCCCCAAAGGTGTCCAAGCAACTCCCCACCCTCCCCAGAGGCACACCCCAAAGGTGTACAAACAGCCCCAACCCCCCAAGACCCAGACCCCTACAGTGTACAAGCAGCTCCCACCCCCCCCGCAAGGCAGGCCCTAACAGTGTACAAGCAGCTCCCACCCCCCCCCCCCAGACGCAGGCCCCACCAAAGGTGTACAAGCAGGCCCCTACAGTATACAAGCAGCTCACAACCACCCCCCCCAGAGGCAGGCCCCAACCCCCTCCAGATGCAAGCCCCAAAGGTGTACAAGCAGCTCCCAACCCCCTCCAGATGCAGATCCCTACATTGTACAAGCAGCTCCCAACACCTGCCCCCAAACGCAAGCCCATACTGTGTACAAGCAGCTCCCAACCCCCACAGATACAGATCCCTACATTGTAGGAGCAGCTTCCAACCCCCCCAGATGCAGGCCCTGACCCCCCCCCCAGCCACAGTCCCCAAAGGTGTACAAGCAACTCCCAACCCCCCCCCCAGATGCAAGCCCCAAAGGTGTACAAGCAGCTCCACACCCCCCCAAGTCACTGGCCCCAAAAGCCTAAATATATGCCAAGAAAGTATTAATGCAAGTGCCAAATGCTACAGACAGGCCCAAAAGCACAGGCCCCAGATGCTCGAGGCCGAGATGTAACTTGGCTTTCTGAATTACTGGAAAGCGGCTTTCATTCTCAGCGAGGTGTGCGCAGGCTACACAGGATGGGGCTTCAGGCACCTCTTCACCTGTGGAAACACACTGCCATCAGGCACTGCCATGCCAGACAAGCTTTTTCTGTTAAAACACCCTTCTCAGATGCCCTGTGGCATTCTAGTGACCTGCTTAGCTCCGATTCTAAAGACTAACGTCACAGCCCACCTTGCCTGTGGCACCTGATGAACAGAAGAGAAAGCAACCATACCGTTTGGAAACCGTCACTGCACGTGCTGCTCCTTGATGCTCTGTAACCTCTTCTCAAATCCTCAGCCACTTCTGTGTAGAGCCTGCCATGACACCTGAAAAGCAAAATGGATACCCTTCGCAGTCACCTTGCGCAACTTGGCCATTCCGCTCCAACCCCACTCACGACCAGCCTGCCCTTCTCGTGCTGCTCTTCAGAGTGCAGCTTGGCCCCTCTGAGTCTGTGCAAGGCACCTGCGAAAGAAAAAGAAAAGCATAGGCCGCGGCAGCATCCAAAGCCACAGCACAGCTAGGACAGGTACTCTCATCTGCTCCCTTACTCTGCCAACTCACCTGCCCTCGAGGCAGATGCTTCCATCTGCTCTCTTAAGCTCTTATATTTTAACATTGTATGTGGTTTGGTTTTTTAAGTTAAACAAGTTTAATTTAGAAAGTTATACATGTACTTAAACATCATGAATTATATTTACAAAACATCCTACCTTTATATCCAAAGTGATATCAAGAAATGCCTCATATGTATCCGAAACTGCTTTGCAATTCAAGCACTTCAGTGGAAGCAAAATATAAATGCTTAACAATATGTGGAGGAGACTAACTGTCCAAATTCAAGTTGTCGATAGATACTACTTTAGACAAGCTGCAGACTGCTTTACTACCGACAAAAGACACAGATCAGTTCTAAGGACAGGAATATTTTTAAAAGTACCTCTTGATCTTAGAAATCCTCCAAATATTTGATGAATGATGGTGGTAGCTTGAGAAGATCTGTCCAATCTGGAAATAAATTATAATCAGACCTCAGAAGATTTAAGGCACACAGTTAACTCTTCAAAGAGTTTTATGAAAACCAAGGATGACGTAGACTTTCAGTTTTGATAGTAAATAAAGGACTACAAGGTGCTAGAGAACGTATAAAAGTGAATTTGTTTATGCTGACTTGGTGCTTCCATTCAAGCACGCTTCCTGCATAGCATCGACAGTATAGCGCAAGAACTCGTGTGCGTCTTCTTGACTGCCAAAACGGAAATGTTGTCCTATTGCTAAATAAGAAGATGATAGTATTTACCTCATTTAAAAATGAAATAATTCTCGTATTTCTAAAATCTCTCTTCTTTATAGTGTTAAAACCATTTATACACATCAAATAATTATTTGAAGATTACAAGATACTGAAAAAGAAACACATCTGAAGCCACTTACGACTGAGGTTATTGATAACACGCGTAGGCTCGATAGCATCAACAGTGCAACGCAGGGCCTGGTTAATGTGAGTCTCCATCATGCACATCATGCAAAAATCTTGTTCACGACCTGAAGAGTGAAAGAAGAAAGCATCCCAGTCTAGCGAAACAGACATAACTACAAACAAACATATAAGTAACATTTAAACTATAGATACAGTATCCACTCTCCTTGTCCCAACAGTCTCGTAACATTTCATTTCACACAACTTTATAGAATAAAAATATCCATTAAGCTTGTGTTCAAGTGCATTTTGTGATGAGAAATCTAAAAGACTACTGCAAAGTCACGTTTGTGAAGGCTGACAGGAATGTGAACTCCACAGGCTGCAAAATATATGAGGAAAGAATATTTGACATTGATGATACAGCATTAAGAGAATGTGGGTTATTTTCAGCACAGTGCTGTCAGGTGAGCTTCATGATACAGAGCTACGAGTCCTTTGGGAGAAAGGAAAAACTAAAGTAATGTATGTAATAGTACTTCTGCCCTCCTTTTTTCAACAGGATTCTTAACTGAAACAATTTCTATATACAGGAAGAAAACAGTTAAATTTCTAGGTATCGATACAAAGATACCAGCCTAAAAAGCATACACGTTTAGTACAACATTTAGTTTATAGTACAACATTTTATTTAGAACAAAATCAGTCTAGATTTTAATACAGTCCCACAAAAAAATCTAGTCATGTTCATAACAGCTCATATTGCTTTCTAGGTTTTTTTTTTGTTTGTTTGTTTTTTTAATTGGTTCAACAACGAACAGACCATTTATTGTAGTGCATTATGGAACCTAGGCTGTGAAGACTAAAGACCTATGATGCCAACATCCTAAATTTTATTGCCTTTCTAGCAGCAGGAAGCCCAAATAGCCCAAATGCCAAATGTTCATTAAATGCATTCCTGTCCAATGCACTTCATTATTCCCATGAAGCAAGAAAAGATCCTTTTAAAAAAACAAACAAACAAACAAACAAAAAAACCACATGGTGCATTAAACGCACTCCATATGCTATTCTGAGCCCACTGCTAACACAATGCTCAAAGCCAGCTTCTACAGGTAAAATCAGGCAAGTAACTTTGTCTCACAGAATCACTGCTGTTCTTTCACCTTCAGAGCTATCCAACAGATTTAAAATACTGTTAGAAAGTACTCACATGACTGGCTGTGCTCAAGAGAAAGCATGTAATTGGCAAGTGGGGGGGTGTAGGTCAAACACTGTAGAGTAGCATTAAGAAAGCGTGTGTTGCCAAGATTGTACAGGCCAACTCCAACACTTTGTGTTTCTTGCCAATCCATACGTATCTTCTCAGGTGGAAAAAGAATCCTTTGTGGCGGAGCAAGTCCATCAGTAACAACTGCAAGAAAGTTATATTTAAAAAGAGATTTTGTTTGTTTGTTTCTAAGAAAGGCATTAGGTATATATAGGTATAGTAAATATATAAAGTATATATAGGTATAGTAAAAATACTATTCTGCGGGAGCACCTAGAGGAACTAGCTACAATCCAAAACAGAAAAACTTATTGCAGACAGCTTTAATACCGCCAAATTCAAATTGGCTGGTCAGCACAACGTTTTGGGAAAAAAAAAGTTTAGTCAACCATTTTAATTTTTCTAAGGCAAGTCTAACTGCCATCCTGTTTTTAGTATCTAAAGCCAAGTTCCTCTCCATCTATAATCTTTAACCTGATTACCTCAACTACTGCTTTTTTCCTTATTATAACTTAAACCACAAACTTAGACTTGAAATTATATGGTAATAAATGCAAGGACAATGTAAAAACAAATAACTAGGAATGACGGTACCCCTACAAATATCAGATCTTTTCCTGAGCAATGTTAGCATTCAAAAACCTGTGAATAATGGAAGCTGTGAATAGCAACAATAAAACGCTTTTCTTTGCAAAAGAGTCCCCAGTGGTGCCAGTGCACTCTCTGGACTCACTGCAGTGTATCCCCAGTGGTGCCAGTGCACTCTCTGGACTCACTGCACTGCATCCCCAGTCGTGCCAGTGCAATCTCTGGACTCACTGCAGTGCATCCCCAGTGGTGCCAGTGCACTCTCTGGACTCACTGCAGTGCATCCCCAGTGGTGCCAGTGTACTCTCTGGACTCAATGCACTGCATCCCCAGTGGTGCCTGTGCACTCTCTGGACTCAATGCACTGCATTCCCAAGGTGCCAGTGCACTCTCTGGACTCACTGCACTGCATCCCCAATGGTGCCTGTGCACTCTCTGGACTCACTGCAGTGCATTCCGAGGAGTGCCAGTGCACTCTCTGGACTCACTGCAATGCATCCCTAGTGGTGCCAGTGCACTCCCTGGACTCACTGCACTGCATCCCCAGTGTTGCCAGTGCATTCTCTGGACTAACTGCATTGAATCCCAAGTGGTGCCAGTGCACTCTCTGGACTCACTGCACTGCATCCCCAGTGGTGCCAGTGCACTCTCTGGACTCACTGCACTGCATCCCCAAGGTGCCAGTGCACTCTCTGGACTCAATGCAGTGCATTCCGAGGAGTGCCAGTGCACTCTCTGGACTCACTGCAGTGCATCCCCAGTGGTGCCAGTGCACTCTCTGGACTCACTGCACTGCATCCCCAGTGGTGCCAGTGCACTCTCTGGACTCACTGCAGTGCATCACCTGTGGTGCCAGTGCACTCTGTGGACTCACTGCACTGCATCCCCAGTGGTGCCAGTGCACTCTCTGGACTCACTGCACTGCATCCCCAGAGGTGCCAGTGCACTCTCTGGACTCACTGCACTGCATGCCCGGTGGCGCCAGTGCACTCTCTGGAGTCACTGCAGTGAATCCCCAGCGGTGACAGTGCACTCTCTGGATTCACTGCACTGCATCCCAAATGGTGCCAGTGCACTCTCTGGACTCACTGCACTGCATCCCCAGTAGTGCCAGTGCACTCTCTGGAGTCACTGCACTGCATCCCCAGTGGTGCCAGTGCACTCTCTGGACTCACTGCACTGCATCCCCAGTGGTGCCAGTGCACTCTCTGGATTCCCTGCACTGCATCCCCAGTGGTGCCAGTGCACTCTCTGGACTCACTGCACTGCATCTCCAGTGGTGCCAGTGCACTCTCTGGACTCACTGCACTGCATTCCCAGTGGTGGCAGTGCACTCTCTGGACTCACTGCAGTGTATCCCCAGTGGTGCCAGCGCACTCTCTGGACTCACTGCACTGCATCCCCAGTGGTGCCAGCGCACTCTCTGGACTCACTGCAGTGCATCCCCAGTGGTGCTAGTGCACTCTCTGGACTCACTGCAGTGCATCACCAGTGGTGCCAGCGCACTCTCTGGACTCACTGCACTGCATCCCCAGTGGTGCCAGTGCACTCTCTGCACTCACTGCGCTGCATCCCCAGTGGTGCCAGTGCACTCTCTGGACTCACTGCACTGCATCTCCAGTGGTGCCAGTGCACTCTCTGGACTCACTGCACTGCATCCCCAGTGGTGCCAGCGCACTCTCTGGACTCACTGCCCTGCATCCCCATGGTGCCAGTGCCCTCTCTGGACTCAATGCACTACATACCCAAGGTGCCAGTTCACTCTCTGGACTCACTGCACTGCATACCCAGTGGTGCCAGTGCACTCTCTGGACTCACTGCAGTGCATGCCAAGTGTTGCAAGTGCACTCTCTGGACTCACCGCACTGCATCCCCAGTGGTGCCAGTGCACTCTCTGGACTCACTGCACTGCATCCCCAGTGGTGCCAGTGCACTCTATGGGCTCACTGCACTGCATCCCCTGAGGTGCCAGTGCACTCTCTGGACTCACTGCAGTGCATCCCCAGTGGTGCCAGTGCACTCTCTGGAGTCACTGCAGTGCATCCTCAGTGGTGCCAGTGCACTCTCTGGACTCACTGCACTGCATCCCCAGAGGTGCCAGTGCACTCTATGGACTCACTGCACTGCATCCCCAGTGGTGCCAGTGCACTCTCTGGACTCAGTGCAGTGCATCCCCAGTGGTGCCAGTGAACCCTCTGGACTCACTGCACTGCATCCCCAGTGGTGCCAGTGCACTCTCTGGACTCACTGCAGTGCATCCGAAGTGGTGCCAGTGCACTCTCTGGATTCACTGCACTGCATCCGCAGTGGAGCCAGTGCACTCTCTGGAGTCACTGCAGTGCATCACCAGTGGTGCCAGTGCAGTCTCTGGACTCACTGAAGTGCATCCCCAATGGTGCCAGTGCAGTCTCTGGACTCACTGCACTGCATCCCCAGTCGTGCCAGTGCAATCTCTGGACTCACTGCAGTGCATCCCCAGTGGTGCCACTGCCCTCTCTGGACTCACTGCACTGCATCCCCAGTGGTGCCAGTGCACTCTCTGGACTCACTGCACTGCATCCCCAGTGTGCCAGTGCACTCTCTGGATTCACTGCAGTGCATCCCCAGTGGTTCCAGTGCACTCTCTGGACTCACTGCAGTGCATCGCCACTGGTGCCAGTGCACTCTCTGGACTCACTGCAATGCATCCCCTGTGGTGGCAGTGCACTCTCTGGACTCACTGCACTGCATCCCCAGTGGTGCCATTGCACTCTATGGACTCACTGCAGTGCATCCCCAGTGGTGCCAGTGCACTCTCTGGATTCACTGCACTGCATCCCCAGTGGTGCCAGTGCACTCTCTGGACTCACTGCAGTGCATCCTCAGTGGTGCCAGTGCACTCTCTGGATTCACTGCACTGCATCCCCAGTGGTGCCAGTGCACTCTCTGGACTCACTGCAGTGCATCCCCAGTGGTGCCAGTGCACTCTCTGGACTCACTGCAGTGCATCCCCAATGGTGCCAGTGCAGTCTCTGGACTCACTGCACTGCATCCCCAGTCGTGCCAGTGCAATCTCTGGACTCACTACAGTGCATCCCCAGTGGTGCCACTGCCCTCTCTGGACTCACTGCACTGCATCCCCAGTGGTGCCAGTGCACTCTCTGGAGTCACTGCACTGCATCCCCAGTGGTGCCAGTGCACTCTCTGGACTCACTGCACTGCATACCCAGTGGTGCCAGTGCACTCTCTGGAGTCACTGCAGTGCATCCTCAGTGGTGCCAGCGCACTCTCTGGACTCACTGCACTGCATCCCCAGTGGTGACAGTGCACTCTCTGGACTCACTGCAGTGCATCCCCAGTGGTGCCAGTGCACTCTCTGGACTCAATGCACTGCATTCCCAGTGTTGCCAGTGCATTCTCTGGACTAACTGCATTGAATCCCCAGTGGTGCCAGTGCACTCTCTGGACTCACTGCAGTGCATCCCCAGTGGTGCCAGTGCACTCTCTGGATTCACTGCACTGCATCCCCACTGGTGCCAGTGCACTCTCTGGACTCACTGCACTGCATCCCCAGTGGTGCCAGTGCACTCTCTGGACTCACTGCAGTGCATCCCCAGTGGTGCCAGTGCACTCTCTGGATTCACTGCACTGCATCCCCAGTGGTGCCAGTGCACTCTCTGGGCTCACTGCACTGCATGCCCAGTGGTGCCAGTGCACTCTCTGGATTCACTGCACTGCATCCCCAGTGGTGCCAGTGCACTCACTGGACTCACTGCACTGCATCCCCAGTGGTGCCAGTGCACTCTCTGGATTCATTGCACTGCATCCCCAGTGGTGCCAGTGCACTCTCTGGACTCACTGCAGTGCATCGCCAGTGGTGCCAGTGCACTCTCTGGACTCAATGCAATGCATCCCTAGTGTTGCCAGTGCACTCTCTGGACTCACTGCACTGCATCCCCAGTGGTGCCAGTGCACTCTCTGGACTCACTGCAGTGCATTCCCAGTGGTGCCAGTGCACTCTCTGGACTCACTGCACTGCATCCCCAGTGGTGCCAGTGCACTCTCTGGACTCACTGCACTGCATTCCCTGTGGTGCCAGTGCACTCTCTGGACTCACTGCACTGCATCCCCAGTGGTGCCAGTGCACTCTGTGGACTCACTGCACTGCATCCCAAGTGGTGCCAGTGAACCCTCTGGACTCACTGCACTGCATCCCCAGTGGTGCCAGTGCACTCTCTGGACTCACTGCAGTGCATCCGAAGTGGTGCCAGTGCACTCTCTGGATTCACTGCACTGCATCCGCAGTCGTGCCAGTGCACTCTCTGGAGTCACTGCAGTGCATCCCCAGTGGTGCCAGTGCAGTCTCTGGACTCACTGCAGTGCATCTCCAATGGTGCCAGTGCAGTCTCTGGACTCACTGCACTGCATCCCCAGTCGTGCCAGTGCAATCTCTGGACTCACTGCAGTGCATCCCCAGTGGTGCCACTGCCCTCTCTGGACTCACTGCACTGCATCCCCAGTGGTGCCAGTGCACTCTCTGGACTCACTGCACTGCATCCCCAGTGGTGCCTGTGCACTCTCTGGACTCACTGCACTGCATCCCCAGTGGTGCCAGTACACTCTATGGGCTCACTGCACTGCATCCCCTGAGGTGCCATTGCACTCTATGGACTCACTGCAGTGCATCCCCAGTGGTGCCAGTGCACTCTCTGGAGTCACTGCACTGCATCCCCAGTGGTGCCTGTGCACTCTCTGGACTCACTGCGCTGCATCGCGAGTGGTGCCAGTGCACTCTCTGGACTCACTGCACTGCATCCCCAGTGGTGCCAGTGCACTCTCTGGATTCAATGCACTGCATCCCCAGTGGTGCCAGTGCACTCTCTGGACTCACTGCAGTGCATCCCCAGTGGTGCCAGTGCACTCTCTGTACTCACTGCACTGCATCCCCAGAGGTGCCAGTGCACTCTCTGGATTCATTGCACTGCATCCCCAGTGGTGCCAGTGCACTCTCTGGATTCATTGCACTGAATCCCCACTGGTGCCAGTGCACTCTCTGGACTCACTGCACTGCATCCCCAGTGGTGCCAGTGCACTCTCTGGACTCACTGCACTGCATCCCCAGTGGTGCCAGTGCACTCTCTGGACTCACTGCACTACATCCCCAGTGGTGCCAGTGCACTCTATGGGCTCACTGCACTGCATCCCCTGTGGTGCCAGTGCACTCTCTGGACTCACTGCAGTGCATCCCCAGTGGTACCAGTGCACTCTCTGGACTCACTGCAGTGCATCCCCAGTGGTGCCAGTGCACTCTCTGGACTCACTGCACTGCATCCCCAGTGGTGCTAGTGCACTCTCTGGACTCAATGCACTGCATCCCCAGTGGTGCCAGTGCACTCTCTGGACTCACTGCACTGCATCCCAGTGGTGCCAGTGCACTCTCTGTAGTCACTGCAGTGCATTCCCAGTGGTGCCAGTGCACTCTCTGGACTCACTGCACTGCATCCCCAGTGGTGCCAGTGCACTCTCTGGACTCACTGCATTGTATCCCCAGGGGTGCCAGTGCACTCTCTGGAGTCACTGCAGTGCATCCCCAGTGGTGCCAGTGCACTCTGTGGACTCACTGCACTGCATCCCCAAGGTGCCTGTGCACTCTCTGGACTCACTGCACTGCATCCCCAGTGGTGCCAGTACACTCTATGGGCTCACTGCACTGCATCCCCTGAGGTGCCATTGCACTCTATGGACTCACTGCAGTGCATCCCCAGTGGTGCCAGTGCACTCTCTGGAGTCACTGCACTGCATCCCCAGTGGTGCCTGTGCACTCTCTGGACTCACTGCGCTGCATCGCGAGTGGTGCCAGTGCACTCTCTGGACTCACTGCACTGCATCCCCAGTGGTGCCAGTGCACTCTCTGGATTCAATGCACTGCATCCCCAGTGGTGCCAGTGCACTCTCTGGACTCACTGCAGTGCATCCCCAGTGGTGCCAGTGCACTCTCTGTACTCACTGCACTGCATCCCCAGAGGTGCCAGTGCACTCTCTGGATTCATTGCACTGCATCCCCAGTGGTGCCAGTGCACTCTCTGGATTCATTGCACTGAATCCCCAGTGGTGCCAGTGCACTCTCTGGACTCACTGCACTGCATCCCCAGTGGTGCCAGTGCACTCTCTGGACTCACTGCACTGCATCCCCAGTGGTGCCAGTGCACTCTCTGGACTCACTGCACTACATCCCCAGTGGTGCCAGTGCACTCTATGGGCTCACTGCACTGCATCCCCTGTGGTGCCAGTGCACTCTCTGGACTCACTGCAGTGCATCCCCAGTGGTACCAGTGCACTCTCTGGACTCACTGCAGTGCATCCCCAGTGGTGCCAGTGCACTCTCTGGACTCAATGCACTGCATCCCCAGTGGTGCCAGTGCACTCTCTGGACTCACTGCACTGCATCCCAGTGGTGCCAGTGCACTCTCTGTAGTCACTGCAGTGCATCCCCTGTGGTGGCAGTGCACTCTCTGGACTCACTGCAGTGCATCCCCAGTGGTGCCAGTGCACTCTCTGGACTCACTGCATTGTATCCCCAGGGGTGCCAGTGCACTCTCTGGAGTCACTGCAGTGCATCCCCAGTGGTGCCAGTGCACTCTGTGGACTCACTGCACTGCATCCCCAAGGTGCCTGTGCACTCTCTGGACTCACTGCACTGCATCCCCAGTGGTGCCAGTGCACTCTCTGTAGTCACTGCAGTGCATTCCCAGTGGTGCCAGTGCACTCTCTGGACTCACTGCACTGCATCCCCAGTGGTGCCAGTGCACTCTCTGGACTCACTGCACTGCATGCCCAGTGGTGCCAGTGCACTCTCTGGATTCACTGCACTGCATCCCCAGTGGTGCCAGTGCACTCTCTGGACTCACTGCAGTGCATCCCCAGTGGTGCCAGTGCACTCTCTGGATTCACTGCACTGCATCCCCAGTGGTGCCAGTGCACTCTCTGGAATCAATGCAGTGCATTTGCAGAGTTGCCAGTGCATTCTCTGGACTCACTGCAGTGCATCCCCAGTGGTGCCAGTGCACTCTCTGGACTCACTGCACTGCATCCCCAGTGGTGCCAGTGCACTCTCTGGATTCACTGCACTGCATCCCCAGTGGTGCCAGTGCACTCTCTGGACTCACTGCACTGCATCCCCAGTGGTGCCAGTGCACTCTCTGGATTCACTGCAGTTCATCCCCAGTGGTGCCAGTGCACTCTCTGGACTCACTGCAGTGCATCCCCAGTGGTGCCAGTGCACTCTCTGGACTCACTGCAGTGCATCCCCAGTGGTGCCAGTGCCCTCTCTGGACTCACTGCACTGCATCCCCAGTGGTGCCAGTGCACTCTCTGGACTCACTGCACTGCATCCCCAGTGTGCCAGTGCACTCTCTGGATTCACTGCAGTGCATCCCCAGTGGTTCCAGTGCACTCTCTGGACTCACTGCAGTGCATCCCTAATGTTGCCAGTGTACTCTCTGGACTCACTGTAATGCATCCCCAGTGGTGCCAGTGCACTCTCTGGACTCACTGCACTGCATCCCCAGTGGTGCCAGTGCACTCTCTGGACTCACTGCACTGCATCCCCACTGGTGCCTGTGCACTCTCTGGATTCACTGCACTGCATCCCCAGTGGTGCCAGTGCACTCTCTGGAGTCACTGCAGTGCATCCCCAAGGTGCCAGTACACTCTCTGGACTCACTGCAGTGCATCCCCAGTGGTGCCAGTGCACTCTCTGGATTCACTGCAGTTCATCCCCAGTGGTGCCAGCGCACTCTCTGGACTCACTGCACTGCATCCCCAGTGGTGCCAGTGCACTCTCTGGACTCACTGCGCTGCATCCCCAGTGGTGCCAGTGCACTCTCTGGACTCACTGCACTGCATCCCCAATGGTGCCAGTGCACTCTATGGACTCACTGCGCTGCATCCCCAGTGGTGCCAGTGTACTCTCTGGACTCAATGCACTGCATCCCCAGTGGTGCCAGTGCAGTCTCTGGACTCACTGCACTGCATCCCCAATGGTGCCAGTGCACTCTCTGGACTCACTGCAGTGCATCCCCAGTGGTGCCAGTGCCCTCTCTGGACTCACTGCACTGCATCCCCAGTGGTGCCAGTGCACTCTCTGGACTCACTGCAGTGCATCGCCAGTGTTGCCAGTGCACTCTATGGACTCACTGCACTGCATCCCCAGTGGTGCCAGTGCACTCTCTGGACTCACTGCACTGCATCCCCAGTGGTGCCAGTCCACTCTATGGGCTCACTGCACTGCATCCCCTGTTGTGCCAGTGCACTCTCTGGACTCACTGCAGTGCATCCCCAGTGGTGCCAGTGCACTCTCTGGACTCATTGCAGTGCATCCCCAGTGGTGCCAGTGCACTCTCTGGACTCACTGCACTGCATCCCCAGTGGTGCCAGTGCACTCTCTGGACTCACTGCAGTGCATCCCCAGTCGTGCCAGTGCACTCTCTGGACTCACTGCACTGCAGCCCCAGTGGTGCCAGTGCACTCTCTGGACTCACTGCACTGCATCCCCAGTGGTGCCAGTGCACTCTCTGGACTCACTGCACTGCATCTTCAGTGGTGCCAGTGCAGTCTCTGGAGTCACTGCAGTGCATCCCCAGTGGTGCCAGTGAAATCTCTGGACACACCGGGGTACATCCCCAGTGGTGCCAGTGCACTCTATGGACTCACTGCGCTGCATTCCCTTGGTGCCAGTGTACTCTCTGGACTCAATGCACTGCATCCCCAGTGGTGCCAGTGCACTCTCTGGACTCACTGCACTGCATCCCCAGTGGTGCCAGTGCACTCTCTGGACTCACTGCACTGCCTACCCAGTGGTGCCAGTGCACTCTCTGGAGTCATTGCAGTGCATCCCCAGTGGTGCCAGTGCACTCTCTGGACTCACTGCACTGCATCCCCACTGGTGCCTGTGCACTCTCTGGATTCACTGCACTGCATCCCCAGTGGTGCCAGTGCACTCTCTGGAGTCACTGCAGTGCATCCCCAAGGTGCCAGTACACTCTCTGGACTCACTGCAGTGCATCCCCAGTGGTGCCAGTGCACTCTCTGGATTCACTGCAGTTCATCCCCAGTGGTGCCAGCGCACTCTCTGGACTCACTGCACTGCATCCCCAGTGGTGCCAGTGCACTCTCTGGACTCACTGCGCTGCATCCCCAGTGGTGCCAGTGCACTCTCTGGACTCACTGCACTGCATCCCCAATGGTGCCAGTGCACTCTATGGACTCACTGCGCTGCATCCCCAGTGGTGCCAGTGTACTCTCTGGACTCAATGCACTGCATCCCCAGTGGTGCCAGTGCAGTCTCTGGACTCACTGCACTGCATCCCCAATGGTGCCAGTGCACTCTCTGGACTCACTGCAGTGCATCCCCAGTGGTGCCAGTGCCCTCTCTGGACTCACTGCACTGCATCCCCAGTGGTGCCAGTGCACTCTCTGGACTCACTGCAGTGCATCGCCAGTGTTGCCAGTGCACTCTATGGACTCACTGCACTGCATCCCCAGTGGTGCCAGTGCACTCTCTGGACTCACTGCACTGCATCCCCAGTGGTGCCAGTCCACTCT